>NW_020223781.1:0-18144 GCF_003070985.1 Temnothorax curvispinosus | reverse complement strand
GTTCATCAAAATCGGAGGTGAGGGGTGTAAACTGAATAATTACCTCTGATTGAAATAATTATCGCGAATTCGTTTATTTTTTCACCAAGACTCATTTGCGACAGAAGTTAAATTGAAATGTGAACAGACTAAGACACGACAAGTCAAGCAGGAATAACCGCAATATCTCACGATTATCGATGCAAATGAATAAACATCGAAGACTTGAAAATATGTTTAACATTTGTACTTACAATGAGCGTATGAAGATCCTTATTCCACGATAAGCACACACGTGCAAGGTTAATCCAGATCTTGGCGGAAAAATCGATGAAACCGTAGAGCACGAGAGCTGAGTTCGAGTGTTTACAGAGCTTACACCGCAACGCACACACAGGTGTACCAATCCAACTGTAATTAATAATTCCTATAACTGAATTTTAACTATTTAATTCTCCAAGAACCTTTTACATATCAAATGTATATACAAATTTATCGGGAGTCTGTATACGTACCATTCGGGTTCTCGCCGCGATATCCCACCTTTTCGTAGTACAGCATGTACCGTTCAATCGTAACAGCCGTTGTAATGACCACGGACGTTTTGCCGTTGATTATCAAGAACACCGTCATCATCGTTTTTATATCGATTATTGTGGGACCTGTCAGTTGAATCTTGGCTTCGAAACTACTCTCGATCTCTCGCTTCTTTCCGTGAAGTTTTTTGGAGCCTCAAGATGTTCTCTACGATAAAAGAAGACTACGACGCAAGACGCGTTTTATTATTCTCGTAATACACAAAGCCCAAAATATGAATAATATGTTATTCTATTAGATGATTGCATAAGTTCGTGCCCGATTTTTATAATTGGCATTAAAAGTACACATCAAATGTACGTGCATGCAAAATGTTATCGAAACTGTATTCAACGTAAATATCAATATATTATAGTGCGCTGCGATATAAAAAAGTAAAATCCTTCACAGAAACATTTATTTTATTTCAAAAAAGTACAAAAAGCACAAAGTTTTCGTCTTAATTTAAATACAAGACGTTCACTCGACGGCGCAACTTCGTGATACACATTTTTTTTATAATCATGTCGGTGATTAAACATAAAATATTTTTACCCGTTCGCGTCATCCGAAAATTCGCACGAGATCCCCATCAACATCGTGACAACGTGCCCCGAGGGCATTTTTTACTTCAAACAGCCTCATGGCCGACACGTTTGAGATATTCATAAGATTAGATATTGCACGCGGTAGATAAAAGTACATACTTTACGATAATATAAAGGTCTATTCTGAAAAAACATAAGCTTCATGTTCAGTACGTTGAATATTAGACACGAAACGTTTACTTACGGTCGCAACAAACTTTCAAGTTGATTTTACGTCAACACGGCTGGAGCACGCTCAACACTGTAAACACACCAAAGATGGGTATACACTAACACGTTTTGGGACGGACGGATGCTGCCCTGTAGTTCGTAATTTTTTTAATAAAGCCGATGTAACAACGTGCCCCGGTCTACCCTATATATATACAGGGTGTCCGAAAAATCGCCTACTCCACTTTGGGAGGTGATTCGGGACCCAAAAACAAGCAAAAAAGTTCATACAAACATAAATCCGGAAATGAGCCGTTTCCGAGTTATAGCCACTTTTATGTTCAAAAATCATAAATTTTTATTTTCAATTTTTTTTAATTACAATTACCAAATTCTCTCAAGTTTCTGTCTACATTTTGAAAAGACGATATTCCCGGTACATCTCGATTTGGAAAAGACTGGATGTATAATCTTCTTGCCTCGGGGCGAAAGTAGCGTTTTTTAGACGAGTGTGAAGTTTGAAAACGAACGCCTTCGGTATCGCCTTCGGCTTGGGCGGCAAACTTCACACTCGTTTGAAAAACGCTACTTTCGCCTCTTGGTGCACTGTATGTATACTATTTAAAAGAAATCAGTTGTTTTCACGGCTATTCAAAATCAGTTGTTTTCACGGCTACTTGAAATCAGTTGTTTTCATAGCTACTTGAAATCAGTTGTTTTCACGGTTATTCAAAATCAGTAAGTAAATCACAGCTTTTCAATAAGTTTCAAATTATTATTTAACAACACCTTGCTTTTAGGTTGTATCTAATCTTTCCGTATTCATCAATGGATCGTTTAAGTTTTAATGAATTAGCTGATATGCATCTTATGTATGGTCTTGCTCAAAGTAATGCAGCCGAGGCAAGAAGATTATACATCCAGTCTTTTCCAAATCGAGATGTACCGGGAATAGCGTCTTTTCGAAATGTAGACAGAAACTTGAGAGAATTTGGTACAATAAAAAAAAGAACAAGTGAGGGCAGACCTAGAGTGGATGTTGTAACGGAAGAAAAAGTACTTGAACAATTTGAGCGTATTCCTGCTACTAGTGTTAGAACAGTTTCGGATAAAATCGGAGTACCAAAATCAACGATATGGAACATTTTATCAAGAAATGCAATGTATCCATATCACGTACAACGAGTTCAAAGTCTTTCTGTTGCAGATTATGGTTTCCGTTTGCAATTTTGCGAATGGGTTGTAAACAGAATAGATGAAAATCCGAATTTTTGTGAAAATATTCTATTTACTGATGAAGCAGGCTTTAATCGAAATGGAATTTTTAACTATCACAATTTTCATGTATGGGCTTTAGAAAATCCTAAAGTAATTGATCAAAGAAGGCATCAACAACAGTTTAGTTGCACCGTATGGGCGGGTATTATTGGTAACGAACTTATAGGGCCATATTTTTTTGAAGAAAGATTAAATGGTCAGAATTATGTACGATTTCTTAGAGAAGAGTTAGGCCACCTTCTTGAAAACATCTCTTTAATAATACGACAAAACATGTG
The DNA here is from genome assembly GCF_003070985.1 of Temnothorax curvispinosus. Classification (NCBI taxonomy): domain Eukaryota; kingdom Metazoa; phylum Arthropoda; class Insecta; order Hymenoptera; family Formicidae; genus Temnothorax; species Temnothorax curvispinosus. The sequence goes on along the minus strand of NW_020223781.1, from coordinate 15,275 downwards.
GTTCATGCATGATGGTGCACCTGCGCATTTTAGCCGTGTTGCCAGAGATCATTTGAATCAAAATTATGGTCAGAGATGGATAGGGCGTGGAGGTCCAGTTCCCTGGCCCCCAAGATCACCAGACATGAATCCACTTGATTTTTATCTATGGGGTCATGTAAAATCAATTGTTTACAGAAATGCACCAAACAATATTGCTGAATTAAGACAGAGAATAATTCATGAGTTTAACGACGTAAGGAGGGATCCAAATGTTTTTCAAAGAGTTCGGAATTCCTTTGATAGAAGAATAAGGGCTTGCAATCGTGCTGAAGGTGGTCATTTTGAACACCTTATTTAATTCGATTTAAATATCTGTTTATGTTTACTTTAAAAATAATGTAATTGTAATTGTAATATTGAAAAATTGAAAAACTAAAAAAATTGTAATTAAAAAAAATTGAAAATAAAAATTAAAAATAAAACAACCTAGCTTCCGAAGCGCGGAGTTAGCTCGCGGCTGGTCAGGGTTCGGAGTAGGCGCGGAGGAAGACACAAGACTTGGTTAAAATATAATACAACAAAATAAAGTATTTATTCAATTACGCGTGAATACATGGAGACGCTCGCGGGAGCGGTGCATATGTACAAAAGATCGCGGTCGCTGCTACGATAGCGACAGATTACAGTGATCGCGGAGTCGATGGCTACGTGTGATAGATCGCGGGCGCGGTTTATAATGGCGGTGTAATGCAGATAGCGCGGAGTCGTTAAATACGTATACTAGGTCGCGGACGCGGTTACAATATAGATATCACGGAGCGTGCGGACGCCTGGTGAAGCGATGATTTACGGAGATCGCGGAGTTTCGCGGATCGGCGGGCGTGCGGGCTCGCAGAGGTATTTCGGCGCGGTAGCGCAGATTTGGATACCGGCGGTAGTGAGCGCATAAGGCGCTGGATCGCTATTGGACGTGATATCGAGCGGCTAAGACCTTTAGCGGAGATAGAGAAGTACTCTCTATCTCCTGGCGCATCGATTCGTGTGGGCGGGAGGCGGCACCGGGTGGCCAAGACCCTTGGCGAGTAAGAGAAGAACTCTCTTACCCTGGTTCACTCCGGTGTCACAGGTGTTCGAAATATGTATAATGGAAAGTCGAGTCAACCGCCTAGATTCTTCACTCGGCAGAGGCAGAGAACACTCTCTACCTCCTGGTTGTTTCGACTGGAGGATTTTGGGATCCGTGAGCAGCGGAGAATCGGTCGGATCGGTTTGCTGGTTCACGGCGGAATCTGAAAACCTAGCAATATTGCTCGGTTTATATACGCCCGCGGTGGCGTGTCGGCGTAGCGGGGGTATACGCGACGGCAATCGCGCGCGCCGGGATGGAGCGGTGGAGCGTTCGGGAAGTACGGCGCTCCGACGCTGCGATTGCGTTCGGTGGCTCTCGGCCGTTTTCGGCACCGCTCGGCGCTCCGAGTCGGTTGCCGCGCTAAGTCCGTTTGCGGACTGATACGCGAAATGGAAAGTTTAAAAAAGGGCACACCGTGCCTTGTCTCGCCCGGCGGGTGTTCGGCCGGGCGGCATCCGGCTGATGCTCGCCGGGAATGATGCGTTTCGGGGCGCATCGTTACAAAGTCATACGAGATGCTTCGTCTCGAGTTACGCGGAGTACGCTCGTTGAGTAATCTTCTATTTTTTTTTACGTATTCGTACGATTCGTGCGTGTGCCACTATTTGTTCTTCTATTATAGAAATTTCGACTGAAGAACACTTGCAGCTTGCAACAATTTTACATTGACTAAACGACGAGTCGTTCGCACGACAATGAAATCAGTGAAATCACGTACGGAACGGACGTCCGTAGGCGTGACGACGCGACCGAGACGACGCTGCTTGCCGGAGGTAAGTGCCGTGACGCATCAATTTACTTATCTCCCAACGTATAGTCGATTTTTAAATTATTTGAAAATGCTCGTTTTATACCTTTAGTTTGAAACTTCCGCCGTCTAACCGTGTACGTCCGTATATTTGCCGTGAGTCGTTGTTTTGTGTCGGAGCAAAATCCGCGCGTTGACTTGTTACCTTAACGTTTCCAGAATCTCCTCCGACGCTCTCTCAGTTCGAACTTGGTTAGACGTCGAGTCACTAGTAGATTAAAATACGTCGAAAGACATTGAAAATGAAAGCTGTTATTTTGGTGGACAGTGTGCTCGTTTACTTGGTGGAAGATATATCGACTATTGTCGCGATATTTTTTGCCATATATTTTTCGAAATATGATATATATGCGTCTGCGCTTCAAAGAATATATATTCGTAATCATGTGTTTCGCGACAGTAAAAGTATATTATGAAAGACTATGTCCTTTGGTGTACCAAGTACGACGTGACGTAAGACACTTAAGGGGTACGCGCACCTTGTGAGCCTGAACAAAAGGATCACGTTCTCTATTTTTTTTAAATGAAAAACGTATCAAACGTTTGTTCGACATATGTGGTTGTACATGTCTTAAAGTGTATAAAAAAATTTTTTCGGAACGGTTTTAAAACAAACGGGCGGCACGCGAGCTTTTGCACAAAAACTACCGTTTTCGACCTTACCGTACGTTTAGCTCCCACACGTTAAATCCGATTTATTTAAACGTTGAACTGTAGCTTCAAAATGACCGTATCTAGTGAAGTACGTAGGATTTTTTCGATCACGTAAACGTTATGCATTTTTGCTATTTTTCACCATGGTTTCGCCATTTTTTGACTACTACACTGAGAAAAAATACTTCTTACACGTTTCTGTCAAATATTTGCTTCCGTACGTTGCGATAGATTTTTAAGACTCGTAACGTGTTCGTTTACATAATTTATTGACGTTGAAGCACGCTTGATACGTTTTTTATCAGTACTTAATGTTTTAAAGCATAACACTAGTTTGATTTTTAAAATATTGAATAATATTTTTTTAGTCGACGTATACGTTATCTACGTCGCCGTTCGAGTACGAAGCCGTCGTCGTTGCTAAAGTTTTAAATAATATTTTGCTTCGTTCGCTTACAAGCGAATACTCATTTAAAACACCCCGAAACGTCCGGTCTCCTGGCGATGTCAACCTTCGAGAGTTTACGTTACCAGCGTCGTGAATATTCACGCGAGAACGTCGTTGGTTAAAGCCGCCGTTCACGTTTCGCTAATATATAAGCAAGAGTTACGACTTGTCGAAATATAGCTCTTCGCTCAGTTACTACGTACGTACGTTCGCCGCGACACGGCGATGGTCCGGCGAGCGTACGCGAACGTTAACGTCCCTTGGCCGCGTTTTGAAACCGACGTTGTCGACTGTCTCAGCACGCGCGTTATCAGATCGGCGGTAGATACCGCCGTAAAACATTGTATATTAGCGAGAACAACATCTGAACTCCGGTTGAGAGCTCTCCCCCTTTTTCCGTTCCCTTTTTTCACTCGTCCCAGAAACGCTCGTTAAACCTTTCAAGACGGTATTACGTTAGGACAATGGGAAACTCTTTTTATGTTTTTATTTTTTTTTTCAATATTTACTTTTTAAATCAGTATTCACTTTTATGCTGTATCGCTGCAGCTTTTTGCGTGGTTACGTTTTTATGTTTTGAGAATCCATATCAACTTGGATTTCTCTTCGTTGGCTCCTTCGTCTGCTCTACTCGACATGCTTCGCAGAGAGCGCCTTATTCAGAGAGCGCAGCCGTTTCTTTTAAAAGCATTTGATAAGTACTGCTATTTGGTATTTTTCTCTCTTATATCCTAACGTGCAAGTTGGCCCATACTCCGATTTATAGAGAGACTTTATAGGAGCCCCTCTTACAAAAGAACGGTATATACGTTTACGAAACACGGAGAACGTTCGTTTCTCAAACGTAGTTTTGAGACGTAAAATTAAACGTACCTTTATTTAGGGAGAATACCTTTATAATTGTTGTTTAAAATCTGGTTTACGTGATATGATTTTATTCTTGTTTACACGTGTAGTTAAGATTTTGATTTAAAGGGAGGATTAGATACGTCTTGTTTCAAAGATTTGTTGAAGTTAAAGTATATAAGTCAGAACTTGCGAACGTTGCTCGTGTAAAAACTGTCGGCACGTTATATATTGTACAGTGTGCCGCTTTGCACACGAGAAAATATTTAAAAAACGTTGACTTACACCACTGTGGTTTTTTCCTCTCCATTTATAAAATAAAAATTTTCTAAAATGTTGTTTTATAAAAAATATATACGCCGTTTATATGCACGATACATAAAACGTACTTTACGTCAAATATTAATGTTATTTTTTATTAAAGTAAATGCACAAATGGAGTATACACGGTGCCCTGTCGCGCGCTTTGAAATAGGCCGTAAAATGCTACATTTGCAGACTTTGTTCCGCAACGGAAGCTAAAAAGCATACGTTGTTCCTTCGACGAGAGAACGTTACGTAACATCTCGCGCGGGTGACGGTCAGTTCGAGTTTTTCCGTTTGTCAGTTATACGTTTTCGAAGCACTCGTGTTTCGTGCTCGGCCGGAGCGTGGGAAAGACGTTCTATGAATTTAATGTCGTAGTATTAACACAAGAAAATTCAAAGACAAATAATCCTTACGAAAAAATAATCGACGTTGATAGTCCGTTCGGTCCGTCAATGTAAATAAAAATAATGTCGTTGCTGATTTTACTTGTCGTACTACGCGTGTTTTCCATCACGAGTACCTTGGCAGTGAGGAAGATTCCATTTTTCCGTAACGTCGTCCGTTATACGCAATCAGTCTTTTCCACTCAAAGTAGTTTTTTTTTTTAGTAAGTAAGGCTTATGGTATTGGTTTTTTTAACGTTGTCGTAAGGCTTTTTTTCCTGCTGGATCTATCGTTGATTTCTATAACGTATATTACCGCTTCTACGTCTATATTACCGCCACTTGGCGTTTCTCGTTTGCTTTGCTCAGTCACTTTTGCCACTTGGCGTCTCTCGACTGCGCGCAACAACCGAGATCCGTCTCTCTCTCCCCTCCAACTAACTTTTATTCCGAAGATTACAACGTTTTTAAGTCGTCGTCGCTATTGTACTTTGTACGGTCCTTCGAATACTAGGTGTATTTTCTTTTTTAATTTACGACTCGCGTTCGAGCGTCGCGGCACGTTGCGCCAGCGTTCTTGACCTACGCGATCGTCCGCCGTGCCATGTTTATCTGCTTGCACCTTTCGTTTTCTAGCCGCTTCAGCCTGTCGTTTGCTCACTCGTTGCACCTTATCTGCCCATTCTTGCTCTTCTCCGTCGTCCATGAGGGGACGTAGCGCGGACGCGCGTGTCGTTAAGTGCCTGGTTTCGCCGTCGTTCACGTCGCACAGTGTGTACCCGTGTGACGAATATGTCGTATGGTTACGTACCTCCTCCGCCCGATCAAGTATTCGACTCCACGCGCGCTTTCTGACTCGCGTACGTCCTACGTATACGCCCTATTTCCCGCCGTACTCTTTCCACCGGATTAGCGTGTGACGTATACGGTGAAGTTCTACGCACGTTAAAGCCTTTGACACGCGCCTATTCGCGTGCCATCGATCGGTGAGAACGTGACCACTGTTGTCGGTTAGACGTACTTTTGGGATTCCTATCTTCGCAAAAAATCTATTTTCTAACATTTCGCCACGTGTGTCTAGTCGGTGCGCGCGCCGCGGTTACACGTTTACATATTTTGAAACGTGGTCTATCAAGACCAGTACGTACTTGTGGCCCTGCGTAGTTACGGGTAACGGACCGACGATGTCCATTGACAACGTCGTGCCCGGTGCTTTCGGTAAATCGTACGTAATATTCGCTACCTACCATCGCTCGTGTGTAATATTTGGTAGCTTGGCAACGTTCGCGTGACGCCACCACGTCTCTCGGTCGTCGCGCGAACGTTGCTCCGTCGAAATATCGTTTGAGAAAGTCCGGCACCTTCGCAGTTCCGAAATGACGTAGTACATTTGCGCTTCGCGTGTGCGTTTCCACGCGATTTTTCGCGGTACGGCTGTTTGGTCGCCTCCCGGACACTTTACGCAAGCTTTCGCGTTCGTAGACCGTCGTGGGGTTCGTGTGCATTTGTTCTCTCAACGCGTCTTTGTTCGCTTGTGCCACTTTACGCCGCTCTCGCCACGACATAGTCGTCGTGCCCTCTGGGAAACGATATTCAGTCTGCCTTGACTAGAAGCTGCGTCGTTATACATTTTCATTTTATCGTTGACACACATAATATATATATTGTACGGTAGCGTGTGCCTCACTGCGTTGCACGTTACTTTTTTTTTACACGAACAGTGAAAAATTTCGAAATATTTTATAGTATTAAAAAGTGCATATAAAAAATACGCAGTTCCTTCGTGTGACTTAACACGTCTTCGTATCTTGGAAAAATGTCCGGATGTTTTTAAAAAGAAAACAAAAATGATCCAAAGATCCAACGTTTCACGCATCTTCTAGGAGATGCGTTAAACACGAAATGTTATACAAAGACGTTCTTCCATATCTATATATATATGTTACGGGAACGTTGATTAAATCGGTTCGTATGCATACGGACCGGGCACGCGGCGTACGTCCTGCTTCTTTTGAGACATTTTAATACGAAAAGCAAAACGGTTCAACGTACGCAACGTAACCGGTCCGTATACATATTTTTCACGGCAAAATAGTCTGTTTGCGAACGCATCTTCGTTGCGTAACTGTTTAAAGCGCGTCACTAACCTACATAGGTTAGATGGCGCGCTTTAAAAGTATTTAACTGTTTAAAACGCCGCACTAACCTACATAGGTTAGCGGACGCGCTTTAAAAGTATTTAACTGTTTAAAACGCCGCACTAACTTACATGGATTAGCGGACGCGCTTTAAAAGTATTTAATTGTTTAAAACGCCGCACTAACCTACATAGGTTAGCGGACGCGCTTTAAAAGTATTTAACTGTTTAAAATGCGTCACTAACGTATATAGGTTATATGACGCGCTTTAAAAGTATATAACTGTTTAAAACGCGTCACTATGTAGGTTAGTGACGCGCTTTAAAACAGTTACGCAACGATGATTTATCAAACGGACCATTCAGCCGTGGAAAATATGCATAATAACCGGGAAAGTTGCGTACGTCTTCTCTATTAATCATTTTGACCAAACAACGTGGGACGTATCCATCGTGGCCGGCCATTATGTATACGTCTCACGTTTTCATATTTCCCGTAACATATATATATATATATATATATATTGTGACGTTGCGGTTTCGCCGCGGCGTGGCAGCGCTCCGCCGCCGTCACAAGGCGCGGATTGCGCGCCCGAGGACGGCTCACGAATCAACCTTCGATCTCCAGGGGCGTATTAAAGTTGCGATTCAAATATTCATTATTGTTTTTTTTTCTTGCGATATTGCGTAGCGCCTCACTCCGTCGAGTTGGAGTTCCAACGCCACACTGAAGATGACGAGGGGTACCAGGAGAGCCGGATGATAAACGGAATCACAAGGACCGAAAGCGAGATGTCGAGGGCGAGGAGCCCAAGTTACGAGGACCGCTACTAAGCGAAGGACGACGTGAGACGCGCGCGCTGCGCGCCAACAACGGCAGGCGAACCTGTGCATCGCAGGGGCCCGGCGCCGGGCCTGTCTGCATTCCTCCGAGGCCAGACGGACTCTGGGGGTGGATGGCCACCGCCCCCGAGTCGAGCCGGAGGACACCGTGGGAGTCATCGCCTTGCCTACTACAACGGGGAAACCTGGAAGGACCCCGCGAGCGCGAAGGGCACGTTCGAACGCCCCGTCGAATCCACGGTCGATAACCCTGCGAGCGGCTCCCGCGCGAGCTTGCGAGCTCATCGCCAATTGGTCCGCTTATCGCGCGGAAGGGTCGCGCATGTCCCGCTAGGGGCGTTAGATCGACGCCTCTATCGAGCGCACTTCCGCGATCATTCTTGAGCCACCCTCGGGACGACACGCACGGCTTTCTTGAGCGCTTCTCGACCGACTCTTGCTGCGCACTTGGTGCCTGATTCTCTCGCGACGGTTTTTGGTGACGGCGGAGAGGACAACCCCGACCGAGGAAGTATCTTACCGGTGAGGTTGCCTCGTAATAGACGGTAGTAATGTAAGCCACGACACCGCCCTCCGGGCCACGCTCTCGCCTAAAGTACTCGCGTAATTGAGATCTCGTAATTTTGCATCTGCGATCGAGAGCGAGAGCGAAGGGCTTTGGAATGGTCTCGTGGCCGGTGAATAGTACTCATCGCGTGAAAGTCCTGGAGATCGCGATAGATATCTCGATTCGGTAATTTGCGAACATTCTTACGGTATCTGTGGTTGCGATCGCGTATTACCCTGCGGTGCGTCACGCGCGACTCTCGTGATCGTAGTTTATTCGTCGAGAATGATTCTTTCGCGTTACGCCGTTTCAGTAATCTCGTGTGCTTGCGGTCAACTTCGCGTTTTCCTCGTGTAGATATTTTCCCCTGCGTAGATTTAGTTGTACATTGCGTTAGTATGTAAGTTCGTCATCTCTTGCGTTAGATTTAGTTTATTTCGCGTTAGTCTGTAAATCCGTCAAGACATTATTGCGTTGTGTAGTCTCGCGCTGGTTTAGCGCTATTCTCCTCGGAAAATACTCTTTCTTTCGCGTTGAATTAAGTACTCTTTTGCGTAGGGCGTATGTCACGTAAAAATTCGTTAGACTGAGTACGATATTCTTCTCGCGCTGATGATTTCCTCGGCGCGATAAAACCTAAATATTTCGCGTTACCTGTTGCGTTCGGACTTGCTTATTGGCCCATCGTTGTGTTATATTGCGCCTCGTATTTCGGGGATACGCTATCCTGGCGACAGCATTCTGAACAATCGCGACCCTGCGTACTTTCTGGAGTAAACTTGGCGTCTGAGATCGCGTAAAATTTTGACTTGTTTTCGGAGTTATTATTTTCCTGGTTGTAGCGATTTTTGATTTATTCTTCCACGCTCACGATTATTCACGTCTATCTGATTTCGCTTTTGTGAGAGATGAATCAACGGTTCTTTAATTTATTAGAGCAATCTCGTGAGCTAATTGTTCTTTTTTTTCTTTGCAATAAATGTTAATCTCTTTTGTTATTAATTGTTTGAGTTCGTAATTTCTGTGTCGCCCGTCACAATTCGCGCTGCCCTATACCACCTTCGTCCCTGAGTAATACGCCGAGCTGGTCGATTTCTCGCACGCCGTTTAATTACGATAAACGTTTCGATAATTTGTGAAAAATTTCGCGTTAGTGGACGCGGGGTACCGCGTCTGGCGCCCAACACTCCCGTTCGCGTTAGAAATTCGGTTCGTGCGAGAGATCCGTCGGAGAGGCCTGACATCCTACTCTCCCGCAACTCCCTTTTGATCCGGCTTTGCGCCCGAACGGGTAAAAAGTCGTGACAATATATATATATATATATATATATATGCAGTAGGAAACAAACGATTCTATAACACGTTTTGTACTTTGCTAATCTTAACGTCGTTTACTTTTGACGTACGTACGAGGCTAGCGACGAGCGCAGTAGTTGAAAAATATGTACGTTTGTTGTCGTTTCCGAATAAATCTAAGAGTACTGTAGTTGAACGATACACGAAGAGCTGCCGAACGTCAGTAGCTTTAACGCGCGAACACTCACCTGAACTTCTGGTGCGAACTCTTTTGGACGACTACGTGCAGCTCGTGTTAGTAAATGCTCGGAAATATATTTTTTTGTTTATATTTAATGTTCTTGGTTTAAATTTTCCACCACGCCATACAGCCAGTAAACTTTTTTTTAACAACAAGGCACACTGACGGCCGGAAGTCGACGGTAGGAACTTGACTTACTACGCCTCGGGGTAACGCGTGGAAAGTCGAACGACCACGCGGATGCTGGTCGTCGGTGTTCCGAATATGAAAATCATTATTTTAAAAAGTACGGACGTCTTTGTCGGTTTTGGGACGTGTGTGAAGTTAGCATCTTAAGTGTTAGCCGCTCACAACGAAACTGCAACGTAACTTGCATCCAGCATAGTTCCACAGTTCCTGATAGTTCTGATGACGTTACTATTAAACGCGCGTTTTTAAGAAATAAGGGAGGTGCTAACTTTCAACAACACCTGCGAGCATCTCCGCGTATTTTGAATACATGCGCACGGAGGAGTAAGATTCCATAGAGTTCTCCAGTCTAGACACGTTCTGTCAATAGTTCTGACGCGTAAACTCCGTAGAAACGACGTTATACGTACAAAACCCCGTTGATCCCGTGTGTATGAAGTTGGCGTGGAACGTCACTACGTGTTGATTGTTCTAGAGTTTCTCCATGAATTAAACAACGAGTTCCGACCGTTAAAGTAAAGACGTGCGTCAGACAAAAAGTTGACTGAGACGACAACTTCACACTGCGTCTCACGTTGTCTTACAGCAGCATACTATCGCTCCGCACTCAACGAGTTACTCGCACGACTTCCTGCGTCGTACCCTTGGTTCGCGTTCGCACGACCCGGTGGTCGACGTATCTTGCGGACCCCTCAGTGAGCTTCTCTACTCACGGCCGTCATACACAGACTTCCTGAGGCGGACCCTCGGTTCGTGTCGTCGGGACTTGGTGGTCGACGCGACTTGTGGCGTTTTTTTTTAGACTTCTCCTTACGTACGTAAGTCTCGTCGTTTACGTCTATGTGTCTCGGTGGGGATAGGAGGAAGGACTTGGAGTCTGCGTATTAGGACTAAACACGGAGTATATTTACGCATGTTTCATTCGGAAGTATTCGTAGGTTTTCGTCTCGTTTCGTCGCCGCGTCTTTTTCGCTCGGTTGAGCGTCGTCCTCTGCCGCTTCGCCGCTCCTCTCGGGCCTCCTGTCGTCGATCCGCCGCACGCACACGACCGGTATGGTCCCGCGGTGGCGCGCGTCTCTTATGAACCGCTTCATGGAGGATGTTGCACACGGAACTGCTCCAGAGCTAACGGCTGCATACTTCCCGTCAGCCGCGAAGTCAGGGTTACCTCGGCGACGGGGCTATCTGTGGCTGCTGACGTCTGCTGTTGCTGTGTCTTACGTCTCGCGCTCTCCTTTCGCGACGCTCCTGGAACTCGTCCTGATATATCGTCTGGTTGATTTTCTGCGCTGTGCGCGCAGCTTTTTGTTTACTATATATTTCATCAGATTCTGTGTTGCACGTCTAGACGAGTTCTCGAGCTTGTTTCTGCAATATTTCTATGAAATGTGTTTTGGCCTCACGATCTTTGCGAAGCTTAACACGTTCTTTGGGTGTATCCGTGAAGCGCAGGGATCTTTTACTCACACAGCTTCTGAGTAATACAAATAGTTTATTGCGTATGAAAATTGCTCTATATAACTCAAGTATATATATTGAGAGAATCTCGTATAAAAGAAACGTTGCTGGTTGTATCAGATTACAAGACACGACGACGTCGACGATAGCGATGTGTTGGTAACGCCACGGTCGGTCTCAAGTCGTAGTGCAGATAACGCCATCTAATGGTTTCGAAGCGCTCCATCCAACACTCCCACTCGCTGAGAACATCTATTAAAGCTTAAAGAAACAAATAAAATTAAAACATATTTAAAAGTTTTTGATTAAAAACAAATTTTGCGAAAGACAAGGGCTTCGTAAGGATGTCAGCTATTTGGTCAGTTGTCGATACATGTTTGATGACCATTTTTCCATCCTTGACCCGCTCACGAGTGTAGTGAAACTTCGTGTCTATATGTTTTGTCCGGCGATGAAAGACAGGATTAGTTATCAATTTTTCAGCTGCTGCGTTGTCGCAATGAAGTACAGTTGGTTTCTTTTGTTCAAATCCAATGTTGTCCATCAATTTTCGCGCCCAGATTACCTCGCGTATAGCATCATAAGCCGCTATATATTCGGCATGTGTAGTTGAATCAGCAATCACACTCTGTTTCCGACTGAACCAAATAACAGGACCGCCATTGAGCATAACTACTACGCTACTTATGCTTTTGCGCGTATCAGTACAGGAAGCAAAATCTGCGTCGGAGTAGGCCACAAGTTGATTTTTCTCCTTCGTTGACTCGAAATTTATACCAGTTTCCACTGTACTTTTCAGGTATTTGAGTACACGCTTTGCAGCATTCCAATGCATGTTTGAGGGGTTGTCTAAAAATTGGCTCAATGCACTGATTACATATGAGATGTCAGGACGAGTACCAATAGCAAGGTACATTAATGAGCCTATCAACTCACGATAAGGAAATTCCTTTAAATTCTGTTCTGAATTTTTAATCAACTTTGTATGTATATCTGCTGGTACTGAAACTGCGTTGCATTCTAAATGTTGAAATTTTTCAAGAACTGAGCGTGTATAAGCTGCCTGTGACAATTGAATCCTCTTCGAATCACAATCCCTCTTGATCTGGATGCCCAAGTAACAGTTTGCATCAGAACTCTTGATCTCAAATTTTATTGCCATTGCAGTGAGTAACTCGTTGATTCTTGATTTTGACCGACCAATAACCAGGCCGTCATCAACATACAGTGCAACCATAAGAGCGCCATCTTCAGTCGAGTAGACACATAGATCAGCCGTTGTTGGAGACAATCCAAAATCTTTCATGAATCCGTCGACTTTTTCATTCCATTGTTTGGGTGCCTGTTTGAGGCCATAAAGACTCTTATTAAGTCGACATACTCGTCCGCTTCCATCGTCGAATCCTGCGAGTTGTTCCATGAAGATTTCTTCATTGAGGTCACCATTAAAAAACGCAGTTTTTACGTCTAGTTGCTGAATTTCATAATCATTTACGGCTGCAGTTGAAATTTGTGGCGGTCAGCTGTCCGCTACAACGCGCGACGGTGCACGTGCGACGACGGCAGTAAGACGGGAGGCGCGCGGCGCGAGCAGCGGCACGATATCGATCGGCCGGGCAGTCCAACGCGCGCCCGCTACGCGGCGCATCGCCGGTCGATTCTCTCGTAAGTAAGGTTCGACATCGATCCTTATATAAAAGGCAGCTCAGCGGGACCTCTCCAGCGATCAGCTTACCAGTCAGGGTGTGCTACTACCAAGGCCCCTGACATAATCTCTTTTGAAGACGGAGCGTGCTCTTTAAGGCCTCCGTTTGATACGGAGCGAGCTCATTCCGGGCCTTCGTTTACACCTGCTTTCCAGGGCATTAACTCTCCGCGGTAAAGTCGACAGACTCCCTGCCATGGAAAGGTTCCTGGGTCGTTTACGACCCAGCTCACCGGACAACACCGAGACCAAGGCGCTGCCTTCTCCAACTCCGATTCCGACTCCGATTCCTGCACCTAGGGCCACGACGAAGGGTCTGTTCCTGATCTCCAAGGTGGATACTTTCCTCCCGTGAAAGCCACACCTCATCGACCGGCCAACCCGAGTACCACACGTCTCTGTGGTGACACACTCACTGGCTTCGTCTTCGAGATTCACCGACCGGCCAACCCGAGTACCACGCATCTAACTCCAACCGGAGCACTCTGTGGTGACGCACTCACCGGCCTCGTCTACAAGAACGTCAAGACTCTTCTCCAAGCTCGGCCTCAGCGAATCTAATTATTCGGGACGGATAATTCGCAACACACCGCGTTAACACTACACATTAATCTTCTACACAAATCACTCTCGTCCACCTATCCGTACACATCCAAGAAATAATTTACCTGTACATAGAGCATGAATAAACCTAGCGAGATTCTACCTAACTGAATGACTGGTTATTGTGGGAACCGACGCACCTTAATCCTAACCAACAACCCCACAAAATTAATATCCGCACAGACTCAAACCTAGCCACTGGAGCAAATGTCTCCTTGAAGTCGATCCCAGGCTTCTGTGAACATCCTTTCACAACTAATCGGGCTTTGTAACGCTCAACAGAACCGTCAGAATGTGTTTTTATTCTAAACACCCATTTATTTGCTATCGGCTTCCGGTCTGGTGGGTACTCAACCAATGTCCACGTGTTGTTGTCTGATAGCGATTTAATTTCTTCTGTCATAGCATTCTCCCACTGTTTAGCATCAGGTGCGGCTCTTGCATCTTCAATGGTGTTTGGCAGTTGAATTTTGGCAATAAATGATCATCCGGTTGCAATTAGATTTGATGTGTGAGAACGAGTACGATTAGCAACGTTGTCTTCTGATTTTAATTTTACTTGTCCTCGAGTGCGTGTCGCGATCGAATCTTCATCCGTGTTCTCCTTGACTATGGTCGGTGAACCAGACTTTACATGCTCAGTGCTGTTGTCCACTTGTTCAGAATGCTCATTGTCTTCACTCGGTGTTTCAATGCTTGAGACTAACTTTGGCGTCGGTTCGATTACTCGAACATCACGAGATACAACCACTCGTCGAGTACCTTTTTCCCACAGACGATAGGCGTGGCTTCCAGATTCGTAGCCGACAAGTACCATTTCTCGGCACTTTTTCTTCATTTTCGTCCTCTTGGATTCATCGAGTAACATGAACGTACGACTTCCATACACACGTAAATGTTCGACATTCGGTTTGCGTCCAGTCCATACTTCATACGGAGTTTTGCCATTTAAACGATCAAGTGGTATACGATTTCGAATATAGCCGGCAGTTTTTGTCGCCTCACCCCAGAGTTTAAGTGAAAGATCCGCTGCTCCTAGCATCGATCGAGCCATTTCGATTACAGTTCTGTTTTGACGTTCGGCGCGTCCATTTTGTTGAGGTACGTACGGAGTTGAGAATTCGTGCATAATTGAATGCTTACGCAATATCTTCTTCATTTGGTCGCTGTCGAATTCCTTTGCATAGTCTGAACGTACGCGAACAATTTTGTGACCTGCAACATTAGCTTCTGTAATCAAATCTTGAAGTTTTTCATAGACTTCATCTTTCGTTTTCATCGGTGACATAAATACACAACCACTGCAGTCGTCAGTGAAAATTATTAGATATCTTGCATTACCATAAGATGACACACTCATTGGACCGCATATGTCAAAATGAATAAGCTCACCAGGACGTGCTGCACGCGACGTGCACGGCTTGAACGGTTGCCGTGACATCTTCCCAAAGATACAGCCCTCACATTCTGCTCTCGCACGAGCATCGTCACGAGTGTCAGTTGATGTTACCTTTATGCTGTTGACCGCTGATCCTTTCGCCAACTGTTAAATGGTCTTGTAGCTGGCATGGCCAAATCGAGCATGCCAGGTGTGTATCGAGGCTTCGTTCGATGCATAATTCGCGGTTGCTTGGTACAACTTCAAAATTTATTAAAGTAATTTAAATCGACCGTGACTGGCAATATATAACGTCTTT
>NW_020223780.1:2395-3813 GCF_003070985.1 Temnothorax curvispinosus | reverse complement strand
ATCGTCAATCACAATAAACTTTTGCAATTAAGCGGTATAAACGAATATCCAGTTTATACGCTCGGAGAAGTTATTATACCACTCTTTGAAAAACCAGTAATTTTTAACGTAGTATCAAATGATTTGCCAATTCCACAAGCCGGGATATTAGGTAACGATTTCTTTGAACAGACTTCTTCAATGATAGATTACGCGAAGGGATGTCTAAATGTATCAGGATTTAATATACCTTTCTTTTCACCGGAAACCATTACGACATCTCCGCGGTCAGAGTCTTTATTTTATGTAAGGATAGAAAACCCAGAAATAAAAATAGGATATCTGCCGAAATTAAAAATAACCCACGGGATTTATCTGGGAGATTCCATAGTAAAAAACAATTCCGGAAAGGCGTATGTAAAAGTCATAAGTACTTTAGACGAAGAAGTGGAAGTTCAGGTACCAACCCTGCGCCTTAAACCACTAAATGAATTATTCGACGAACACGAATCAGATATAGAGGCGCAAAACAACCAAGAGAGAATTACGCAAATTTGCAAAACGTCCTATAAAACGAGTGAAGAAAAAATAAAAAACAACGATCATGCAAGGTTAAATAAGGACGAGTTTATAAATAAAAACCAAAATAAAGTAAGAGAAAACGAATTTAAGGAGAAGATTGAGAATAAAACTATAAGAGAAAATAAAAAATTAAATAAAAATTTCGATCTAGATACTCGAGAGGAAGGTTTCCAGACCTCCCCCGAAATGCTAGACTCCCAAATCCTTGGAGGGGGAAGTTACCAAACCCCTCCTGATATAAATAATTCCAAAATCCTTGGAGGGGGAAGTTACCAAACCCCTCCTGATATAAATAATTCTGAAATCCTTGGAGGGGGAAGTTACCAAACCCCTCCTGATATAAATGATTCTGAAATTCATGGAGGGGGAAGTTACCAAACCCCTCCTGATATAAATAATTCCGAAATCCTTGGAGGGGGAAGTTACCAAACCCCTCCTGATATAAATAATTCTGAAATCCTTGGAAGGGGAAGTTACCAAGCCCCTCCTGATATAAATGATTCTGAAATTCATGGAGGGGGAAGTTACCAAACCCCTCCTCATATAAATAATTCCGAAATCCTTGGAGGGGGAAATTACCAAACCCCTCCTGATATAAATAATTCTGAAATCCTTGGAGGGGGAAGTTACCAAACCCCTCCTGATATAAATGATTCTGAAATTCATGGAGGGGGAAGTTACCAAACCTTTCCAGAAAATTTAAATAATCCTAGAATTGCAGAGGCAAGTTTCCAGACTCCTCTGGTATATTCTACTCCCGTCGATTACGAGAAGGGAAGTAACCAAACCTCACTACGTATTACGACAGAATTTTGTTTAAGAGAGCCAAAAAAGGAGAGCTCCTTAAATCAAGTGAA
>NW_020223780.1:0-2295 GCF_003070985.1 Temnothorax curvispinosus | reverse complement strand
CCAAGGGTTGGAATACCCATAAAAAGTGATAATAATAAAAACAATACCTCTCAGGTTACTATTGCAGAACTTATGAGAAGAGTAAAATCATATAATCTTAATATGGAAAAAATTTATGAATTTAACAGAAAAAGTAAACCGTCTTCAAAAACATTGGCATGCGCACAAGCTCGATTCCAGGAAATAATGAAAAATTTCCGGAACCAACGTAAATCAAAGCAAAATCAGCTAATATTAGAAGCACCAACTAATAACGTTATTTCACGCGACTATCCGGAAAAATACGATCATCGTCCTACCGCTGCATCCACCTCGGCAAATCTCACCAACAACCCGGGCTCGGCGGACTCAAACTATTCGCAGCCGAGCTCGGATCTTTCTCTGGACGAGGAGAAGGAGAGCCTGCGACGCGAGAAGGAGAGACAGGCCCTCAATCAACTCGAAAAAGCCAGATCGAAGCCGGTAGCATTTGCAGTGCGGACTAACGTGAGCTATGACGGATCCGTCGACGATGACTCACCTGTCCACGGTTCGGCCGTCAGCTTCGACGTCCGTGACTTTCTTCACATCAAGGAGAAGTATGACAACAACTGGTGGATCGGCAGGCTCGTGAAAGAGAATTGCGACGTGGGTTTCATCCCGTCACCTGTGAAGCTGGAGGCCTTAAGGTTACAGGCGAGCGCCGCGCGTGGCACGAAGGGCCTCTACTCGACGCGAGGAGGGTCTTCAGGGAACCTTGGCGAGAGTGGTATGCCCTCACGTGGTTCCACACCACCTACGCCAGGTGACGACAGCGATAGTGTCGGGAACGTGCGACCCGGCAAGGCGACCCTGACGACCCCACCCGCTAAGGAGAAACGGAAGAACTTCTTCAAGAAGCCGGAGACGACGACTCCCTGTTTCACGCGAATGTTTCGTATCATCCGGAGAACCTAAGAAAGATAGGCTTACGGAAATTACAAAATTGCTACGATTAGAGCATTTAAATAACGAAGAAAGGAAAAGCGTTATGAAACTCATAAGAAATAGTCAAGATCGATTTCATATTCCCGGAGAAAAATTAACAGCAACTCATGTACTGCGACATCAAATACAGACAACAGATGATCGACCTATAAATACTCGACAATATAGATTTCCGCAAATCCACAAAAAAGAAATAAATAAGCAGGTAAAGGAACTGCTCGAGGCAGGGATCATAAAACCTTCTCAGTCACCTTACAATACACCCATTTGGATAGTGCCAAGAAAGGAAGATTCAAAGGGAAACAAACGTTGGAGAGTGGTACTAGATTTCCGGGGCGTAAATGAAAAACCATGGGCGATGCCTACCCATTACCGAACATTGTCGAAATTATCGACCAATTAGGCAATGCAAAGTATTTCACAGTATGTGATCTTGCCTCTGGGTTTCACCAAATAGAAATGGACCCCGCAGATAGCCATAAAACCGCATTTACGACTCCTAATGGTCACTATGAATTCGAAAGAATGCCTTTCGGGTTAAAGAATGCCCCCGCTACCTTCCAACGACTAATGGATCTAATATTAACAGGAATAGAAGGCGTATTTATTTATATGGATGATATTATTATTTCCGCTCTTACATTAGAAGAACACGAAAGAAGGTATAATTTAGTAATGGAACGACTCCGCCAAGCTAATTTAAAACTACAGCCCGATAAATGCGAATTTTTAAAAACCGAGGTAACATATTTAGGACACATAATAAGTAGCGATGGAATTAAACCCGATCCAAGAAAATTAGAAGCCGTGAGACAATTTTCTAGGCCAAAAACTCCGAAAAATATTAAACAATTTCTTGGGTTAGCAGGATATTACAGGAGATTTATACCGAACTTTTCAAAATTAGCTAAACCTTTGACGAACCTATTAAAAAACAATACGCCTTTTGATTGGACATCTGTTCAAGAAAAATCTTTCGAAAAATTAAAACAAGAATTGTGCCAAGAACCAGTTTTACAATATCCTGATTTTTCAAAACCTTTCATTTTAACTACCGACGCTTCTGGAATTGCCGTAGGAGGCATTTTATCACAAGAAAAAATAAATAAAGACCGACCAATAGCATACGCATCACGAACTTTAACCGACAATGAAATAAAATACGATACATACGAGAAAGAAGCATTAGCAATAATATACTGTGTTAAACACTTCCGACCATACTTATTCGGGCGGAAATTTACATTAGTCACAGATCATAAGCCTTTACTTTGGTTTAAAAATGCCCAAGATGCAAATATGAGAATTCTCCGCTGGAGATTGAAATTA
>NW_020223779.1:0-3933 GCF_003070985.1 Temnothorax curvispinosus | reverse complement strand
GAATTCGGCAGGCGCGTCGAGAAATTAGCGCGCGAATTGTATGAAGCAATGGAAGAGGGTAAAGGCCACACGCAGGAACAGCAGAAGGCCATCCTCAAAAACATTAAAACTCAAGCGCTGCATAATTTTCAAATCGGATTGCACGATGATATAAAGCTATTAGTAAGAGCACAGCGATACCAAAGCTTGCAAGAAGCGATAACCGGCGCCAGCGCGGAGGAAAAGGTTAGAGGCCCCTCCCCGCGTAGCGCACAGGCAACGGCAAAAAATAAATACCCCGCCGCGAATACGCGAGGCGCGGGAAATACCGTAGGACAATGTCACAAGTGCGGAAAGAACGGTCATTACGCGCGAGATTGCCGTACGAGCCATCAAGCAAACAGGTACGCGTTGCCGAAACCCGAGAAGCCTAGCGGCATTAACACGATAGAGTGTTCATATTGTAAAAAGGCAGGGCATAAGCGCGACGAATGCTGGTCATTAAACGGGCGACCAAAACCCGAGCGACCGCGCCGAACGAAAACGGAAGCAGTTAAGAAAACGCCCGTGAGTACTGTCAGAAAGACAAGGACACAAGAATCTAGCGAGGAAACATCCTCTCGCAGCAGCAGCGAGGAGGATGAGAAGCCTAAAAGGAATAAGGCGCGCGCCGCCGAGACGTATCGTGTTGCACAGATAAGCAAGAAGCACGAGGAAGGCCCGCTAGACTTAGTGACGCTGCCCGTACAGGAGGCAGAGAAAGGAGAAATGGACCTGTTATTAGATTCAGGCGCAACACTCACGTTAATAAAAGTGGGAAATTTGAAAGCGAAAGCGATGGTGAAGGAAGAACGGTTAGCGCTAATCGGCGTGACCGGACACCAGATTCACACGATAGGGAAGATAAAAGCCACTGTGAATCTCGGAGATAAAAAAATTCGCCACACGATGTACGTGGTGAAAGATAATTTTCCCATTGAATATGAAGGCATTTTAGGAAACGACTTCCTCTCAAAACACAAAGCAGATATTTCAAATTCAAAAAAGCGATTAAAAATCGACTCAGCTTCCTTTAAGCTCCGACCTTTTCGCAAGGTAAAACTTCCGCCACATAGCGAAACAATCGTGGAAGCCGTCACCGATCATAATCGTGTCGGCATTGTGCGGAGCGGCGAACCCGCCCCAGGGGTCTTTATCGGGCATTGCCTAGTGCAGCCCGTCGAATTTAAATGTCCGATTAGCGTATTGAATGTGACGGACAAGCCCGTGGAGATACTCACTCCACATGTAACTTTAGAAGACCTGCCGCCGCCCGACACCGCGGACGTTCTCTCGTTACGCTCGAGCGACGAGCGCGAGACCATCGCCGAACGACAAAAGAAAGTACGCGAACAAGTACAGCTCGATCACTTGAACGCCGAAGAGCGAGCAGCCGTAGAACAAATTTGCGATGATTACTTTGATGTGTTCTATATAGACGGCGACCATTTAAGCGCGACTACCGCAATAGAGCACGAGATAAATATCCGGCCAGGTAGCGCGCCCGTGAATGTGAAACCTTATCGGTTACCCGAGAAGCATAAGGCCGAAGTGAAGAAGCAAATCGAAAAGATGCTCGAAGACGGCATAATCAGCCCGAGCACGAGTCACTGGAACGCACCAATAATAGTCGTTCTTAAAAAACCGGACGCATCCGGAAAAGTGCAATTTCGCGTGGTTATTGATTTTCGGAAAATGAATGATCTCACCATGGGAGATTCCTTCCCCATGCCGAACATAACCGACATTTTAGACCAATTAGGTAACGCGAAATACTTTACCGTTTTAGATTTGGCTTCGGGGTATCACCAAATCCCCATGCATAAAGACCACAAAGGCAAAACAGCCTTCTCCACTCCGGATGGGCACTTTGAATTTAATCGCATGCCTTTTGGCCTGAAAAACGCACCGGCAGCATTTCAGCGACTAATGTACGCGGTGCTGGCCGGCCTGCTAGGGCTGAGATGTTTCGTGTATATCGACGATATCGTCATATACGGGGCGACGCTAACGGAACATATCAGAAGAATAATAGCCGTGCTAATCAGACTTCGAAAATACAACTTAAAGTTGAAACCGAGCAAATGTGCATTTCTACGTAAAGAAGTCGTGTACCTGGGTCACGTGATTTCGGAAAAAGGAATCTCGCCGGACCCGTCGAAATTAATAGCTGTCAAGGAGTTTCCGACTCCTAAAAAACTGAAAGACATTCAGTCGTTCATAGGCCTAGCCGGGTACTACCGAAAATTCATCGAAAATTTTTCGAAACTAGCCAAGCAGTGGCTTGGTCAGTAGACCAAGCTCACTAGGAAAGGGGAAAAATTTATTTGGTCAATAGAGCAACAAAACGCGTTTGAATTATTAAAGGAAAAATTAACAACCGCGCCGGTGTTAAATTATCCCGACTTTAATAAGGAATTTATCGTGACGACAGACGCGTCAGATTTCGCTATAGGAGCTATCCTCTCACAGGGAGTAGTTGGCCAAGACCGACCGATAGCGTACGCCAGCCGCGTATTATGCAAAGCGGAACAGAATTATAATACGACGGAGAAAGAACTGCTAGCCATCGTGTGGGCAGTCAAGCATTTTCGCCCCTATCTTTATGGCGTTAGATTTAAAATAATAACCGATCACAAACCATTGATCTGGTTATTCAATGTTACCGACCCCGGTTCAAGATTAATTAGATGGAGGCTTAAATTAGAGGAGTATGATTACGAAATCATACACAAGGCAGGGAAGAGCAACCTAAACGCCGACGCATTGAGCCGTAACCCGATAACAGAGGCGTCAGCTGTGCATACGATACAGCAAGAAGAAGAAGATGCGCCCCGAGAATACTCGGAGGAGGAAAAGAAACAGATACTATACGAGTATCACGACTCGCCTATCGGAGGGCACCAAGGAGTCACACGCACTTTAGACCGAATCCGATTGCAACACGATTGGAAAGGTATAACAAAAGATGTCGAGACTTACATCGGCAGATGCGAATACTGCCAGAAAAATAAACTAAGCAGAAAAACGAAGATGCCAATGGTCATCACGGACACGCCAGAACGACCATTTGAAAAATGCGCTCTCGACATCGTCGGTCCGTTAACAATTACAAATCAAGGAAACAAATACATTCTGACATTTCAGGATAATTTAACAAAATTTAGTAAGGCGATACCGATTGAAAATCAGGAAGCCAAAACCATCGCCAAAGAATTCGTAACAAAAATTGTGTTAGAACACGGAATTCCGGAGAAAATTCTCACGGATCAGGGCACGAACTTTACGAGCGAAATGTTCAAAAATACGTGCAAATTATTAAAAATTGAGAAGATTCAAACAACGGCGTACCACCCTGAGAGTAACGGCGCACTAGAGAGATCGCATCGCACTCTCGCCGAATACCTGAGACATTATATAAATCAAGACCAAACCGACTGGGACGAATGGCTCCCTTACGCGATGTTTACATATAATACGACGCCACACTCTACTACCGGGTTCACGCCATTTGAATTAGTTTACGGGCACCGACCTGACCTACCAACGGCCTTAACAAAACCGCCGAAATTGACATATTCATATGAAGATTATGCAAAAGAACTACGAGAACGGATCCGTGCAGCGAATCAAATCGCGAAAGAAAACACGAAAGATGAAAAAGCAAAATCAAAATTACAATACGATAAAAAAAGCAAAAAGGCAACCTTCAAAGTAGGCGATAAAGTACTACTTTATGACGAAACAATACGACGAGGCCGCTCAAAGAAGCTCGACTCGCAATGGGTAGGACCGTATGTAATTTTGGAAAAGCACAACGACGTAAATTACACAATCAAAATTAAACGGAAGACGCTACGTGTTCACGCGAACCGATTGAAAGCGTTAGTCGAAGAATAAAAAGCACACGGGTAA
>NW_020223778.1:0-4610 GCF_003070985.1 Temnothorax curvispinosus | reverse complement strand
TACAGATCACTTTATCGTTCTCTCCCACTTCCTTTATGAAGATCTCGGAGAAATCGTGGCGTTTTCACGTTTCTCCTTATCTGCTCTCACGTTAAATGCTAGATGTATTATTTGGGATACCTAATGCAAAACGAAATTAAGCGTATATTTGAATATAATGATCTGTAATAAGGATATAAATTAACCGTAAAAGATTATAATAGTATAACGTAATATTTAGGTATCTATATATAGTGTGTAGATTTATTAATCGATAAGAAAAAATAATTATATAATAAGAGAGACAAGAACTTATATTCGTTTGTCAAATTATATGTGATATTAAAAGTGAAATAAGAACTCTTATTAAAATATATTGAATATAAAGAATGTGTTTTGATTTTGATATTATCTAGACCAAATTAACGTGTCCTGCAAATTAATGAATTTTTGTAGTTATGTATATGTATCTTGGCATTAATACTTGCTTTGTTTTTAATATGTTCGTCTGAAATTTTACAAAATTGCTCCGTTATATGCTGAGGTAGCGTATCATTTGAGCAAGATGAAATAATATAATCTCCACGTTCTGATGCCTGCTCGAATTTCTCTAACTCTATTAATGCAAAAAGTCTGGGAATCAATGTTATGCGAAAGTTATGATATATTTTTAACTTTAAACACACTGTTGCAATCTCTAATCACTTTGTCGTAATCGTCATGCTCAAAATATGCGGCAGCTTGATTATCGTAATACAATCTCTTCTCAGTGTCGTCTGTTGCTAGTTTAATTGCCTTTCTGTAGTGACTTATGGCTTTAGACCACTTTCCGTGGATAAACTCTTTATCACCCTTCTTATTATTCCTGTGCTGTCATATCTGACTCTGCAATGGTGGAATAATGCTATAACACAAAATATATGATGTTGCAATGTATGTTTTAACATGAAAAGTCTCTTTATGACATTTTATACATATTAACTTAAATACAAAAAACACTGCAGATTATGAACTTATTACAAAATAATTATATGCAAGTATGAGACACTAATAAATAAAAAATTAATTTACAGTTTAATATAATAACATTGCATTTTTTAATGTAAAACCTGCATATAAATTGTTATCGATTGTCGCAACAATTTTTATATTAGAAAGCTAACTTGCATGCTAGTATTGGAAGAAAGGTTTATTTTCGGTAAATTATCTTTGACACAAATATAGGAGCATTGGGGTTAAACAACGATAGACTGAATAATATTATTGATCTACTGATTGTCATTCAATTACCTATTATCAATCGCAACGGTTCGGGTCAACCAAATGGTTGTTTTTCGTTTTTTTTCTTTGACACATCCAGTTCTTTGGTCTGTTCAAGCCAGTTCGAACATGTTTCGTATAAACATATCGTCACGGTCGGTGGCATATAAGGGTATAGCATAAGAAAATAGACTCGAGCAACAAAGACTTTAGATTCGAGAGGGGTCACATTTCGACGAAGTAAATATTACAATACACGAAAATTAATTATTCAGTTACATGAGAGAAAAGAAACAATAAAAATTATTATAAAATTAGGATGTTTTGTTATACGTCACCTCTCTTTCTTCGTATAACATGTCGAGAGATTTCTAAACGTTAATGCTGTAATTGCAAATTATTCAGGAGAATTCGTGTACTGTGTGTGTCTGGCTGGTTTGGCTTTACCATTTCTCTTGAATAAGATATACAATAGGATGATCCAGCGGGGATGAATCGTTTTGCTCTACTTGCCTCAACGATTCGTCAAGGTATTTTCGGGCGAAATGTAGTAATCTCACGTTGGTTATACAAGTACCTTTATTACATCCAATTGGATTATGTCGCACGCTGCAAGCTTTTATTCAGATGATCGCGGCAAAACAGAACAGAAAGTAGATTCTTTACCTGTTCCACAGCTTTCTCTTGGTTCTCTCGATCCCTCAAACTTCCTGTGCTCGCTCTATGTTCACGATCCTAGGACTTTTCAAGGAGTAATTGAAACCGACAAACATTATCCGAAATAAGCACTGTGTGCCGTCTCGTTGGAATAGAATTTCATTCGGATTGGCTGTTATTAGCCATGTGACCGGCATATAGTAGCTAATGAAATGACACTTTTCGCTGCGCGTCACGTGACTTTCGAAAGCGCGGATTCGAACGCGCGTAAAGCCGTCAGATTTTTCGCAGAATTCAGGATGAGACATGAGATCAGTTTTCTATTGCTGAACTGGCTGCACTAGTTCAGCGTTTATTTTTTTCCTTTCAAGGTAAAATACAAAAAAAAAAAATCTCTGAACTCGTGCTGCCACTTCAGGAATAGAAAAAGTTCAGCAGAGCTTTATTACAGCGATAAGCCCGAACTTTTTGAACGCAGCGTATGACACTTTAACGTATCAAACGTGATGTACGCTTCCCGGTATATTGCGCTTTACATTGGAGATTATTTGAACTGTAACGAGTAGGCTGCTCAAGTTTTTTTATATTTTCTGTGGAAACATGAGAATTGAGAAAAACAATGAAATCTTCAAAGATGCGGATTCGGCATTTGAATCCGTTATAGAAAACATAAAAAGCGTCAGTAGCTTGTATACCTATATAATAATATAAATATATACATTATAATATATTATTATTAAATATGTATGTAGGTTGATTGGTTGCCGTAAGATGTTCAATGTTTAGCGGTGCTAAGAGAAGCGCTTCCATTTTGTAAGGATCAGGCGCCGAAATAAAAACCATATATACGATCGCGGCACTCTCCGAGCTCCATCGATTGTTAGCAGCAGCGAAGAAAGAAATTTTAACTTGCAAGGACAGCAATCATGAATTACAAAAAATTTTTCGCAGAGTCATAGCGACGACCCAAGCCTGTCGAGAAAGAGTATACTTCTGATTCGAAGAAACTGGAATATTATTTATCATGGGTAAAAAGCGCCGGGACAGGAGTCTTGTAAATGCAAAGTTTCGTTATTTATTAATTATACTGTACATTGTGCTGCCATTTATTAAAATAAAAAATAATATTCTATTAATGTTTCATTTAGATCCCAATTAATTAAATTAGTCACGTTTAATCTTCTTAATCGAATGTTCTATATATTATTAATGCTTTGTGACGATCCGCTCCCTTCGATGTTTCTCTTGAGTTTACTCCATTTCGCAGCAGCTTCTAAAACACGGGATGCTAATTTGTTGATTTTCTTGTTTTGCACGGTGTTATTATCGCTCAATTCCCTCACTCGTTTCATTATTGTATCTGTTTCGATGAGTTTTGCAGCGACGTCTTTCGTACTGTTCATCATATTTAACGCAATTTCGGTACCTTTATGTTGTAAGTTATCGTCTGGATCATTTAGTAAAATAGGTAGGAATGTCGACCAAATGTCCCAGCCGAGTAATTTTTCGCAAGTCTTTTTGCTGGCTGCCGTTAGCGTTGCTAATGTTCCAGCTATTGCCTTCTTTGTATGGTGATCTGTGCCGTCCTTCACGGACCTATTCATAAGATCAAAAAGTTGATCAGATCTCTGCTCAACAAATTGAATGGCAACTTTATGGGATAATACCAAATTGTTTATAAGTTGTATGGACGTTTGTTTCAACAGGTTGTTATCGTCACGCATACAGAGTTCAATTTTCTCATACTCTGTCTTGAAAATATGTTCTTGCATGTCGTTGACACTAGCTAGATTGCACAAAGCTGTTAGAGCATCGCATCTCTCATTAACGGAATGCTCCGGGTTCAAGAGATTTGAGATCGGCTGTACAACCTCCATGATTATCTGACCGGGAAATGCAACCTCAGGAGATGTCGTGAGTGCTAGATAGGTCAGGGCCCGCGTAGCATATATCATTCCTGAGTTTGTGCCATTCAGCGCTAACGACAATAATGTCTCCGTGCCGCCTTCTTGAATAACTATTTTTCTCAAATCTTGTTCACTGCATATCGCGTTGAAAACGCGGGCTATTAATTCCTTGCTATTCTCGCTGCCTGTTTTAGCGAGGCTTACCAAAGCGCTGGTCACGCCGGCCTCCGCCAACACGCGCCGTCTTTCTTGCACGTAGTCGTCTTCGGCCTGTATGTGATCAATATTAAAACAGTTTACAAACATTTCCCTCTCGGGTGGGAGATCATAATTGTCATAAGCGATGCACAAGTTCACCAACAATATGTTTACTTGATAGAGAATCGATTGATTTTCAATCTTGGCAAACTCGATTATCGCTTTAACGGCTAGTTGGTCTTTGATCAACTCGTTTTTGACCTTGAGGACAAAAGTGAGATACGACAGACCTTCAACGGCCCATTTTCTCATATCTCTCTGAGGACTGATCAAGAATTGTCTGCAAACCTTCCGCCATGTACTTATCTGTTCCTCATCGAACGTAAAAACAGCTTGCAATTCTCTTTTTAACACTTCGAATTTGGTTATTTTACAAATACCAACAAACGTTCGAA
This sequence comes from Temnothorax curvispinosus, assembly GCF_003070985.1. Lineage (NCBI taxonomy): Eukaryota > Metazoa > Arthropoda > Insecta > Hymenoptera > Formicidae > Temnothorax > Temnothorax curvispinosus. Next base: position 154 of record NW_020223778.1, on the reverse strand, counting down.
TCCGAATTGAATCTTTCTGGTTCTGAGAATCATGCGGCTCCTCAGAATTATCCAGATCCTTAGAATCATCAGGGTCCTCAGAATTATTCGTGGCAAGATGACACAGCTCCCGCGAAAAACGATCTAATATGAATCTAACTAAAATCATATTAAA
>NW_020223777.1:106190-121878 GCF_003070985.1 Temnothorax curvispinosus | reverse complement strand
TTTAGAAGTAAAAGTTGGATTCTCAGGTGTCTGGAAAGAGTCGTTAGGAGAATTATCTGGTGGTCAGAGATCCCTAGTTGCTTTGTCATTAGTCTTGGCTATGCTTCTTTATAAACCTGCACCGCTTTATATTCTGGACGAAGTAGATGCCGCCTTGGATCTTTCACATACAGAAAACATAGGTACAATGTTAAAGAGACATTTTAAACATTCGCAATTTATTATTGTATCCTTAAAGAACGGTATGTTCAACAATGCCAATGTTTTATTTACAACTAGATTTATTGATGGTATGTCAACGATAAGTAGAAGTGAAAAAGCAAGATCTAAATAATTATCTAACATAAGTTTTATTATTATGACAAAATCAACATTTTTAAATATATAATTTAAGTGAAGCTTGTTTCATAATATTGAAATACATTTTTGGCCGTAAAATAAATTTGTACCTTCATTATATAATAATAAATATTTATGCTATAACTATTACAACAAATGTAAAATTGATTAATTTCTTAATAATGTTAGCATTAAGTTTGCGAATTAATCATGTTCAACCAATCAGTTCTTGCAAAAAATGAATGACGCTTTATTTCATTTACTGTTAGTCGTTCTTCTGGATGATATTTCAGCATCTGCAACAATAATTTTATAAATAACATTATAATTTATCACTTTTTATAATTATGTGCACATGTGCGAGTGCATAGCAAATATTGATGGCAACAAAAAGTTTTATTAAACAAAATAGAGTTCTGAAATTGAACATCATAAAGTTAAATCAAGAGACTAATGTCAAAAAGTAGGACAGAATGTAGACTTACGCCGCCTAGTAAAGATCTTGCACTTTCCGATAAGCTGCTAGGAATGTTAATTGTGGAATGTGAATGAAACGATCCTGGATGTTTCCTGCTAAACATCTGTGAAACAAAATTGGACTTTATTATTGTTAAAGTGTTGTTAAAGTATATATTTTTTTATATCTAATTTTTTTTTTACATACGGTGCCGGTAAGTAGCTCGTACAAAATAACTCCGAAACTCCAAACATCTGTGGCGGACGTAACGGGAATAGTCGGAGAAAACATTACTGACTCGGGTGACGAATATGGATATATTAGTTTAGACAATTCAACATTGTGTCGCGGTATGGTATAAGTAAGCCGGATATGTCCTGCGTCGTCGAGAAGAATATCATCGGGTTTGAAATCGAGAATCAGGATATTCTGTTGATGAAGTGCTTCTAAAGCTAAAAGAATTTCCGCTGCCCATGATCGAATTACACTTTCCGGCACTCGCCAAAACTCCTGCTCTTCATCTACATTATTCTCTTTACACAAATGCGAATATTGCGTTTCATTAGGGCTAAAATTAATGTTTGATGAATTTATGTGATTGGATATGCTTTCAGTATTATTATTTTCACAGATGTGTATTGTATTATTGGTCGACGCGTTCTGCATTGAAATAATCCTCGAAGTAGAGTTGTTACGCAATAAATTATCTATTTTATTATTTTTTAGTGAATCGCGAGCCATACTTCCATTTAATATAGATCCACAAATGTTTCTCGACATATTTGGATCTTGGTTGCTGTTCATTAATGAAGAATTATCGCCTTTCGGATCTTTGTTCTCTACAAAACTGTTTTTCGAAGACTTTTCTGCAACAATGATGTCATCTATCTTCATATTATTAAGATTTGGTGACTTGTTGCGATGAGTATTAGATAATGTAAGATCTGTCTCCTTATAGAACTGTGTGACAGTTTTTGTATTCAGCGATGGTATACTTTCTGAATGTCTCAATTCTTTATATTCATTTAATCGATTTGCGATAGAGTTGCTTTTCCTCAATGTTGCGTTAACAGATTGTAATAATTCTTGCGACTTTTCTAACAATTGTATAGTAGGCATTTTTATATAGTTATCACTTTGAATATCCGTCGCGTATTGATGATCTTCCTGTACTTTGTTTTCCGTAACTTCATCTGCCTTATTTGGTCCACGAATATTTTCATTGCTATTGGCCTGTCCACTGATATCTCTATTATACGTGTGATTTGAAATTACATTACACGAATTGTCAGATACTTTGTAATGTAGTCTTACAAAGTCCCACAGTTTTCCACTACTGTAACACAATATAAAAAAATATATAAGTCAATGATATATTGTAGCCCATATCAGACTACCGACTGCAAAGGCCCGTATCAAACTATCGACTGCCGACTCGAAAAATAGATTCCAATTTAAACGCGAGTTGGCCGATCCAGTCAGTCGGCAGTCGGGTCGGCCTTTGCAGTCGGTAGTCCGATACGGTCTCGTGCAGGTGCAAAATATAAATATCACAGATAAAATTATCATACTGTACCTTGCATATTGGAGGACTAAAAATACAGAAGTCTCAGTTTCAATACACGCGCATAAATATACCATGTAAGGTACTTGGTTGCGTAACACATAATTGCTTATGTTGTCTTCATAAATACAAGATTTTTCTACAGTCTGAAATTATGAATTATACTTAGAAATTAAAATTTTCTCAAGCTACATGTATTACTGCATTTAATCACTATCATAAAATGTTCTTTTATATAAAGTTTTTGTTTATAATAAAATTATTTAAAAAATAATACTTTTGTATGAAACATAGCTAAGTAACTTTGTATCTCAAACATGTAGCTAAGAATCTTTTACCTTGATTATTCTGTTACAATTTGAACGTATATCCATTACAAGCATCACGGATTTCATTATTTTAAGCACTTTATAATATTGAAGCTCTGATATCGGTTTGTGTATTACTGAAATGTTACAATTTAAATGCTTGTTATATAATTGTTCAGCTCTAGCCAAGTATTTTGATATTTTATCCTTTATGCTTGGTACTCTTGTGCTGTCTGTGTCAAACTGCACACCGTTTATCAGACACGATATTCCCAATTTGTACTGTGCGAAAGCTTCCTTGTATTCCGCTATGGATTCATGCGTGAAGGCTGCACTTATATGAGCGGCAGCTATCAAAAGATATTGCGTAGAATCTGTCCGCGCCTGGGAAACATTTGCTTCCTTATGTAATATTACAGGGTGTGTATCGTAATTTGAAATAAGTTTACTGATATTGTTGTTCAGACAATCAAATCCTGACGCATCGCCGAGCGTCGCCGCATCGCTTTTATCTAAATTTTTATTTTGATGCGCGTCATAATGTTTAACGATAGCATCTTGCGTTTGCAATTTTGCCGTTTTACAGTTTTGTTCCTCTCTACTAACGTTGGCATTCTGTAGATTAATACTGCCATGAGATTCATTCTTTCTCCGATACACCGTCAATTCGTTCTTGTTCGTACGATTGACGCTTGACAAAGTGGAACATGGATTTGTCGATACATTGCGAGACGCTTTCAATGGAGCCGGAAGGGTGCTTTGCACTGTATTATCATTTACAAGCGCAGAATCGCCGAAAGCAGCAATACGATCGTCTTCGGACGTATCGGAATTCAGGGAATGTGCGCAATCATTAGTATAATTATCTACGTGACTAGTTTCGAAGAACGTTATAAAGATATCGCTCGAATATAAGTACGAGTATCGTCCTACAAATTCCAAAAATTTAAGAGCGTATCTCTTCCTCTCCTCCAAAACTTCAGCCTCAAATCTGCCAAAGTATTTCGACTTGGGGAAAGTTGGGAACGTCTCCTTTGTTCCCAAACGCTTGTGTAAGTGACTAAGTTCCGAGTGCAGCTTTTTAAAATCATTGTAACGCTTCCATACGGATACCTTCGACACCTCTTCGTGAGAGGATTTCAGAAATACCTAAAAAAGAAAAGAAAAAAGATAAGAGACTTAATATCGAAATGCAGGAAGAAAATACAATATTACCAAGTGTACCATAGAATCGTACCATAGAAATAACTTTGTAAATTGTAAAGCCCTTCTTGTGCCGTCTCGTTTCGGTAATTATAAAACGCCTGATCCATTTGTCCTTTGCAGGTGCCATCGCTCAATTCATATTGATCGATGAAGTCTTTCTTACTTTAGCAATACTGAGATTCCTCGTCCGTTGTAATTATGTAAAATATAAACAAACGTAATATAATTTGTCTGCTCCCATGTCTCATTACACATGTTACACTCGCAGAGCTAATGCTGACAATATTTTCGTTAATACCCGTGAAATCGTGTGCCCTATCATTTTATATTGTTTGCATTTTCATACGAATTTTAACTCAGTATCACCATTACTCAACTGAAACGGTAGACGACAGAATGTGTATTTTTTTTATATATGGAAATAAATAAATAGCGTTTTCGATTTCCTGTAATTTGTTGACTCGACCCGACACTGAATTTGAGTTAGGTTAGGTCAGATCGAAAGTTCGATTTGGAACTCGAGCTGCACTGGCTGAACTGGTGCAGTAAGGAGTGAAATGCACCTGTTCAGCCTGGTTCAGCTCTAGTGCAGCTAAAAAGAAACAGACCCATAACCTTCATCCTCTATCAAAGATTCTTTTTCATTGTTTTACTGTCTGCTTTTTATATTTCAGAGATATCTTCGCAAGTTTTGATATTATTATTTGAAATGAATCAAACAAGAGAAATCGATGAAGGAGAGACGCGCACAGTTATGGAACCTAACGAGAGACTTCGCAATGAAGTCAGGTAAAATGAACGAAGTGTGTTTGTGCAATATAAATACATATGAATATTTTTTTATTGTACGTACAATTTATAAATTATCTGCAGAAATAATTTTTACGTTTAAATTTGAATGTATTTAACGTTATTTGCTCTGTTTCTTTTGCTTGGTTTTAACGTCGACGAGATACTGGTTTAAAGACCGACAACCCTGGGCGGATGATAAAAAATGAAGAAAATTTAAATTTTTTGCAGTAATTTTCTTCCACGGATCGCCGATAGAAGTTCGAAAGAGAAAATTACATTGGCAGATATAATGCCACAGGTAAGTCCTCAATATTTTCACAGGCGTAGCAAAATACACAGGCACAATGAATGCTATAAATCGTGTAACAGAATCTAGTTGACTAATACAGCGGCTAAAATAGATAATAAATAAATTATTATGTATCATCTTTTAGATTATTGCAAGCTGTATGATTCAGTGTATAAACATAAAGGCTGGTATAAACATGGCTTACAGTACCATTTTATTAGATGGATTAGAATCAGATAATTCTGATATAAAAGTAACCGAGAGCGAAGGATCTTGGATCGGTTAGTCTTTGAAATTTATTTGCGCTTAAGGAATACAGTAGATGTTCAGTAGAAAATTAGTGCAGTTTATAGAGCGTAGAGTTTTATGTGGCTTGTGCTGTACAGTAATCGATAGACAATTAGAATTGTAGTTAGTAATATTATGTATTATTTTGCATTTATTTTGTTCTACAGCAAGTCTAGTTACAATAACATTGCCAATAGGATCCATCATTGCTGGGCCTCTGATGGATAAATTTGGACGCAAAACAATTTGTCTGTTATCTTGCGTTCCCGCAGCAGTATCATGGGTTTCTTTGTTATTTGCCAACTCCTTAATTACTATTTATGCGGCTCGAGTTGTAGCCGGAATCGCAGCAGGCTTAACAACCGTCGCTTTGGTTTACATATCAGAACTTACACATCCGCAAGTCAGACCGATGCTTCTGTGCCTTACTTCCGTGTTTGTGTCGTTAGGTATATTGATTACCTGCTGTCTGGCCGTGATGCTAGACTGGCGCAAAATGACTATAATTTTCCTCGCGCTAGAGTGTTGTATTTTCTCAATACTTTACTTTATACCTGAAAGTCCCTACTGGCTTATGTGCTTTCAAAATGGCATGTTTAATGAGAAACGAATTTCCAAAATGAAACACAGTTTGAAACGGCTTAACAGAAGGCAAACAGTGAGTACAATATAGTGTTTTGCATTGTCCACATTCAGAATTTCAGAGTGTCAACGAATAAATTAAATTTTCTAGATTTATGAGGAAGAATATTCGCGAATTATGGAGACTTGCGAAAGTCGTGGGGCGAGTGACGAAGCGCCAAAAAGTATAGCAGTAGCCATAAAAAATTATTACCACATGTTTACATCCCCGGCAGCCTATAAGCCTCTGCTGATACTTTTCTTCCTTTTTTTACTGCAGCAACTATCCGGCTCATATGTGATCATATTTTATGCCATTTCAGTTTTTCGCGAAATGGGTGGAACATTTGGCAAGAATTTTAACGAACACAGCGCGCTCGTTATGCTAGGTATCATTCGATTCGTTATAAGTATAGTAACAGTTTTTTGTAGTAGAAAATACGGCAGGAGAGTTCTTTGCATCTTGAGTGGGATTGGAATGGCCATTTCTATGTTTCTTTCTGGAATGTACATGCATTTTGCGCTGTCGTACGATGAAAATGGTAATACGGAGGAAACCACGGTGGATCAAAAGTGGCTATTATTATTCTTCGTGTTGGCTTACATCTGCACTAGTTCGCTTGGATTTATAGTCATACCGTGGACAATGATCGGGGAACTATTACCCGTGTCCATACGTGGTATTGGTGGGGGTCTCATGGTTTCTCTCGCTTACATAATGATGTTTGCTGTGATAAAGAGCTATCCGTACCTTTTGAAAAGCATGACTATCGAGGGTATTTTTTTCTCTTTTAGCTTCATATCTCTAACTGGTACAGCTTTTGTATATTTTTTTCTGCCTGAAACTCTGGGCAAATCATTTTCCGATATTGAAAAGTTCTTCTCCTCTACTAAAGAGAGAAAAACAATGCGCAATGCTAATTCTAGAAATTCTTAATTTTGCCGCTTTCACTTTGGTTTTATTTGTGTGTGCGTGTGTGTGTGTGTTGCATGATATATTTACAAAGGGGACTATTAGAAGAGATGGGACTGCTAATATTATGTACAGGAAACATTTTAGTGTTTCAATTTTGACAATAAATTAGAAGAAATTGTAGAATAATTTTGCATTTAGAATGTTGTAATCCTTCCCTTATGTGTGTAGACAAGTGTCGTAATTTATTTTCTCGACGTTATTGGATTCTTTTAATAATAGATTTCTCGGCTAAACTAATATCAATTTGTCTTCGACAAAAATGTTGAGGCATCAATAATTTTCGAATTACAAATAATTGAAAAAAAAAAAAAATCTTTTGCAAATTACATCTGAAAATGCCAAATGTGTAACAAAGGTGCATTCTTAACTGATTTCGGATGGAATTTCCTTTAATTCGAATTTCAGGCTTACAAAAATGTAAAATACAAAAGATTAGAGAAAGTTGCAATAGATAATGATCTTCCTCGACATTTCGGCCAAGGAAAACTCTACCACAGATTAAAAGCGTTTAGCCAAAGAGCCTTATATTAAAAAGACATCCAGTGATTTTGGGACACTCTCTATTGTTACGATATTTTCCCTCTAATAACGTTTACTCTGTTGCATGAATTAAATACAAGTTTAACTTATATGTAAACGTGCGTATATATGCACATGTACATTTAGAAAGTTCTTTTACCCAGCAAAATGTAAATAGTATTGATTTTATGTATAAATTTTACAAAATTTTTATTTTTCCTTCTTTCTAATATAAGGAGCAATTTAAGATAATTTCAATGCTCGAGATTCTCAGTAAGCAAAATATGTTAGCGGATATATCATCAGTTTGTCAACAGATACGAATAGCAGAATATCACGGATTGACTGACGTCAATCTACATTGAGCCTGATCGAGCAGAAGCCGTCGTTTCGTAATCGTCATTTACACGGGATATATTATTCAAATGATTACGAAATTGGGGATGGCAGATTTCGCACGATTTCCGCCGTTATCATTACTTGCGCCGTTATCGTACTTGGCGTTGTTTTTGTTGCACTTGCAGCAGTTCACAATCCATTATATGACAGATCTGGCTGTCAGCTGGGTTGATATGACCCACCCATATGCTCAATTCCGCAAACTTGTATGAAAGAAGGAGAGAAAGAAAACGCGAGAGATAGACACGCGTATATTAAATGCACAACCGGTTAGAGCGGTTCCATTACACAGGCGCTGATACATGCTTAAATTTAGCCTTTTCCTCTCTTTCGTCCTTTTTTCCTTACGTTCGTTAAGCGAGTGAGTATATCCGGCACACATTGCGTTAATATCGCAGCATATGTGACGTCTCCGCCGCATTAATGCGATATTTTTTACGAATGTACGTACAAAGTGGCTCGCTTTCACGCTGTACTTTGATTCACCTGTTGCAGATGTGCACGTGATATGAGCGGAGTATAGGACCTCGCTCATCCGACAAGTGTTGCTCCGCCATAACCTAGCGCAACTGACAGCTGTGTCTTATCAACAATAATTACAACAGCTGGCATGCCGCCGGTTGTTCGGTAGTTCACGTCAGGATGGTATATTCTGACGGTACATCTGATGATACGTCCGACGGTATATTCCTGAAGGAGAGAGAGAATGGCGCTTACCCGCCGCAAGTCTCTGGTGAAATTGTCATTTTGCATATTTTACATAATCGGTATTCTGATAATTGCCAAGCAATTATTTCGTGCCAATGACAATCCCAGGGTTTACAAGGAGCAGCTTCCATTCCCGAGGAATGGCAATAACTCTCGGAGGCAGAAAGATGTGGATATTGCATTACAGAGGTTGCAGGTGGAGAGGTAATTTTGTTTGACCTATAGAGACTCTATAATAAGAGACCGGCCAGTTTTAGTCAAAATCCTGCGAGGGAGAAGGATATACATTCATATTTCTTTCTCTTTCTCTTTTGACAGAACTGGCGGGACAATAAAAACTGGCTGTCTTATGGCCAGGCTCTAATTCGAGGGTCTCTAGTTTGACCCTACTTTTCTCAACTCTGTTGCAATTGCAATCTGTTTATCTGTAATGGCCAGTCTACAATGAGTCGTTAGTCAGATGTCGGAAGAGAGTCGAAAAAAGTCATAAACGTGTCATAAGGCGATCGGAAGTCTGTAATCGGCAATCATAAGCGATTGGCCAAATGCCATCTCTTACGATCACCGATTACAGGCCTTCGATTGCTTACAATACGCTTATAACTATTTCTTCCGACATCTGACTAACGACTAACGACTCATTGTAGACTGGTCATAAATCTTACATTAATTATTATTTTTTAAAATTTTAAATTAAAATAATATACTAGTTATTAATATTTTAGATATGAGCAGCAGATATCAAAATTGGAACGCAACGTTGTACCTGGACTTGGGGATGACGGAGAACCCGCTTATCTATACGGAAGAGATAAGGTTCTAGGTGAAGCGGCACTTGCGAAAAAAGCGTTGAATGTCGTCCTCTCAAATAAGATATCGTTGACCAGAAAATTACCAGATGTACGCAACCCCCTGTAAGATTTTAATGTGCATAGTACGCATAGCGTTTGAAAAGATATTTTTACATAAATATATGTAGATGTACGTATAGAATATCCTTTCTCTTTTGTATTTCTAAATGAATGTGATATTTACTGATTTCAGATGTGCAAATCTTACATACGATAGATTATTACCAAGTGCTAGTATAATAATTATTTTTTATAACGAACCATGGAGCGTTCTGTTACGCACAGTGCACAGTGTCTTGAAGGGTTCTCCGCCAAATCTATTAAAAGAGATTATTTTAGTGGACGATCACAGCGAGGAAGGTATCAAAATTAATGTAACTAATATATAAATCAACATATTGGTGATTTCTTAAACTGTATATCTGCTATTTATGTTACATTATTAGACATTATTTTAGATCTAGCAATGATATTCGAAAATGCCATAAAATGCTCTTTTTATAAAATATAATCGTTACACAAGAATTATTACATAAGAATGATGTAACCATTTGGCAGAATGCAATGTGTTAAATAATTAATGTTGTATGTAAAATATATTTTCTGATTGTGTTAATTTGTAGAAGAACTTCAGGGACAATTGGATTATTATCTTTCGACGCGTTTACCCGCCAAAGTAAAGCTACTGAGATTACCGTATAGACAAGGATTGATACGTGCTCGTCTACATGGGGCTAAAATTGCTAGGGGCGATGTTCTCGTCTTCCTGGATGCACATTGCGAAGTTATTAAAGACTGGTATTTTGATCTGTGATATCAGTTTAATTAGAAGATACTTGTTTTTTCGTATATCTGATTTTTTAAATCAGAAATATTGAAATAACTTTACACAAAAGAGAAAGAGAACTTTATTAATACATGCATTTTAACATAATGCAGGTTACAACCTCTGCTACAGCGAATAAAGGAGAATAAAAGTGCTGTACTAATGCCAATAATTGATAACATTTCCGAGGAGACATTAGAATACTTCCACGATAACGAGGCGTTTTTCTTTCAAGTTGGTGGTTTTACATGGTCGGGACATTTCACGTGGATAAATATTCAGAAACCCGAGATCGAGTCGCGTTCCTCTCCTATATCGCCAACTAGGTCTCCTACTATGGCAGGCGGTCTATTTGCTATTGATAAAAGATATTTTTGGGAAATTGGTAGTTATGACGATAAGATGGATGGCTGGGGAGGCGAAAATTTGGAGATATCCTTCAGAGTGAGTAAAATTTCTCCAAGTACATTAAAATTATATGACGTAGGTTTATTACTACAAGCATGTACGCTAAAAATTTTATATTGGTTTAATGAGATTTTATATTCTTTGATAAATTGATAATCTTCAACAGATTTGGCAGTGCGGTGGTACTCTAGAAATAATTCCTTGCTCTCGCGTTGGCCATATATTTCGAAACTTTCATCCATATAAATTCCCAAACGATAAAGATACTCACGGAATAAATACTGCCCGTTTAGCATTTGTATGGATGGATGAATATAAACGATTATTTTTACTTCATCGTAGTGAATTCAAGGTGAGATTAAAATATCATGTAATCAAGATCTTTGCATCTGTATAGATAAATAATATCCGTAGGACAATCCAAAACTCATTGGCGACATAAGCAAACGTTTGGAATTGCGGAGAAAGCTCAAATGTAAAAGTTTTAAATGGTATCTCGACAATGTTTACCCGGAAAAATTCATTCCCGATGAAAACGCAATAGCTTACGGCCGTGTCAAATTGCGCAATAGACGACTGTGTTTAGACAATCTGCAACGTGAAGAAGATAAACCGTACAATTTAGGTTTATACAATTGTCACACCAAGTTATATCCAAGTCAGGTATGTAAATACTGATACAGATTACAATAACGTTAACGCATCTGTGCTCGTGTTTAAATCTAAAGATTTGTTATATTTGGGCAATTTAGTTTTTCTCGTTGAGCAAGTCCGGCGAATTACGGAGAGAGGAAACATGTGGGAGAATATTGGATATTGATTCAAAATCGTATGCGCAAATTCAAATGTCTGACTGCAACAGTGAAAAAGGTGGAAAGGAATGGGTATTGACGAAGGTGCTACATTAATTTCCGACATTAATAAGCGCAGTACGATTCACGAGTGATTAAAATTTATTATTTTTAACCATAGGACGGCAGGATAATACATGTGGAAACTGGTCTCTGCCTCGACGGTACTAAACTACATAGCGATGAGAACGTACGAGCGACTCGTTGTAGTAATGTACCAGATCAATTCTGGAAATTTGATTTCTCTAATAAAGTGCTATCTGCATAGCGTATCGTGCACTGTGTATTCGTTACTTTTACCATATACTTTGTTGCTCGTATGTTAAGAAAGAAACATTTTTTTACCCTTTTTATAAAATATATTCGAATTGTCTGCAAATGTTTAAGAGATCGTTATTATGTTATATTTATTGTCATTAGGAAAATTAGTTTTACAGACTATATATTTTAGATTTAGAAAAAACCTGCGACATAAATTATAACTGACTGACTATGATAAGAAAGAAATAATATATATTTGAAATGTTCCGATGTTTGATTTTGACGCCACTGTATATAATCAAAAACTGAGAGAATCTAGCAGTCAATAATATATCAGTCAAAAGTTGTATGGTCTAGAGGGGAACAAATAATAGTAAAATCCACTTTTTTTAGAGAATGATCTTTAGTTCAAGCGAGGGAGTATACGCGGGGTTTCGGTTACGAGAACAGACACGTGTGGGTATTGCTTTTCCCACTGCTTCGCCAAGCAGCGACTAATATTGCAGCACACAAGATGAAATTTTTGCAATTCGAGACATTGCTCGAAAATGATAGAATATGTTAGAAATGAATTATACGCTATGTTACATCTATAAAGATATAACTGTTTCAAGTTTTTGCACTGCGCTAGTAATCTCAAAACGTAATCGGTGAACCGCATCCTGCTCAAATGGACTTCTTCCAAGGACTCTCGACAGGAGGAAAATAACCTGCAGTAGTTATACTCATCAATATTGTACGGGATTCTGTAACAAAATTATATAAGTATTACAGTACTCCAATCGCAAATAGAAAATCAATGTAACTTTTTAAAGATGCTTGCTAGAAAAGCAAACATACAAATTTCAATAAAGAATATGGTAATATGTACTTTAAAAGAAAATGTAGCACATATACTTACCGAAGGTTCACTTTTCGTAAATTCTTACAGCCACCAAGGATTTTAATACTTTGCGGTGTAATATGAAATACGCCTGCTAAATTTATTTTTTCCAAGTCTCGACACGAATTTCTCAACTCTAATGCGACTCTTTCGTAATACACTAAGGCTTCTTCCGAAAATTCAAATGAAAATGTAAGATCACGTTCGAACCGTTCCAAATTTAATTCACGCATTCCTTGATTTTTTTGCAGTATTTTACAAAGAGTTTGATATGTTATACATGTAACACCAAGACTTAAATGTTCCAGCCGGCCATCTAGATTCTCGAGATATGAAAAGCCTTCTTCCGTAATGTCTCGACATCCCCTTAGATCTAATTCTAAGAAAAATATGTATTGGTCAGAAACAATTTACCTATAATCTTGATAATCGCGCGCGCGCGCTCGTATACATACCTTTTAATTTTTTGCATATTGTTGAAATTTTGAGTAGGACATGATCATTAACAGATCTGCATTGACCTAATCGTAAGTGTGTTAAATGCTTCCCGCAATTCTTAAGAAATTTTTCGAAAAGCGAAATAGAAAAGTCGCTATGTGTAAAATCTACCCGTTCCAAATATTTACATTTAGGTATAAAGTAATTAAATATATTATTAATATAAATAATAGGCATATCGCGGGTATTTCGCACGTTCAAACATGTACAAAGTCTAGAGTCCTGTGCTATCTTATTTAAGCGCTTATTTACGCAGCTCATGCTGTATAATGTCATTAAATCCAAGTTCATTAATATTTTTAGTAATATTTCATCCTGCAAAAATAAAATATAAAACTTTAATACATGAGATAGCATCGCAATAAATATGAGAAATAGACTTTTTAGGATACTTTACAGGAAAGATAGATAAACTGTAATGTGACAGCTTTCTGGATTCATCCGAAGAGAGTTTTGTACGCTTTGAAGAACCAAGATCATTTTTTGATAATTTCTGATTATGATGTTTTGAAGATAATATCCTGGAAACATAATCAGGGATGTCTTTCCAAGATACTTTTGTACGTTTGTAATCATGATAACATTTTTCCCCATAACATTTTCTGGAAACTTCTTTTATATTTCTGCAAATAAAGTCAAGACAAATTTATTTTTATCATTAAGAAAATAAAAAAATATTGAATATTACTTAATGTCGACGATTGTAATACCTTTCATAAATAATACAATATTCAGAAACATTCATTCGAAGAGTGCATATATCCGAGTGTGCATTTTTATAATCTGGTGTCAAATTATAAACATCCTCCTGATGAAGAGCTGTGCAGTTTATTCTTTTTAGCAGATCAGTTAAACTCTCTCCAAAGTTTTTGGAATAGATCTTTTTCGATGTTCCAATAAACATCACAGCATCTATCGCTGTTTCATAATTCATTATGGTGTTCTTAAATTCCAGTCTGAACGTTCTGGTTTTGAAGTTACACTTTCGCAATGGTGGCGAAAATAGTCTTGATGTCTGGGGCACAATCTGAGGCGATCCCTTCCACAATAGATCCCATTGACCACTAGGTTTTTGAGCCCAAATTTTAATTACATTTCCAGGATTATATATTTCGTATATAGAAATTCTGACTGGATATGCACATGTATCAAACGCGATGTCTTTAAAACAGAAAATATAATTATAATTTCTTTTCCACAGAAGCGTATCTTCTTTAACAATATTTCATTTTTATGAATTCAAACAATATTACATACCGATATAATTACTGATATTTTTGTTCCTAATATCCCTTGGTGTATAATCAACTTCTGCTTCCTCTCGCCATGGGGATATTGAGATATCCACGCCATAATTTTTCTGTATTAAAGAATCAGAAAGTGTCAAATGTTACAAAATTTTGTAGCACAAAGATAGATTGCAATTACTTTCTACAGGACAATTAAATAACAGAAAATATAAGGAAATTAATATACGTACCATAACGAACGTTTGTGGAAGATCTGCTCCATAGTTTGGAAAATGTTTAGGTATCCCAGATATATAGTCGACATACTTATATATGTTAGGATTATTGTCGGCGCAATTGTCAAGACCACAAAATTTCTTCACAAATTGATACCTGAAGGTAATATCATCCTTTCTTGCGACGAATCTGCCGAGGTAGGGATATTCAGTGCAATGTGAAGGATAACAATTTAGTATCTCATTCCTATCATCTATCATCTCTGAAAGAAAATGAAAGATATGGAGAATAATAATTTTTGAGCTTTCTTTAGCACATGCTAAAAAATGCTGCGTACTATAATATCTATTATAATTATATTGTAAAAATTAATAATCTAAGTTTATCTTGCTTGCTTTCACTTTGTCAGTACTAACAATCAAAAGTATAGCCAGCACTTTGTCCGTTCATTAAAATACATTAGCATACAAACGCTATTTGTTAGCCGAATGATAATCAGCGCGTATAGTGTGATCAAAATTAATTTTACAAAATAATTGTATTTAACAATTTTCAATAATAATTCTTGATTAGTAATAAATGAATTTCGTATATTTTTATCTTCATTCAGAGAGAAGTAAAGATAATTTAGAATTACATTGATACTGATTTCAGAAAGTAATCTTAATCGGGCATTAAAAATAAACCTCTTTTAATGTTTTAAAAAGTTGTATAAATTAAACAGGATTTATGTTACATCAATAATATGCAGGTGTTTTGTAACACCTATTAATGGTAGATTCTTGAGAAAATCTGAGATATCGTGAGCACCAAAGAAGAAACGAGAAAAATTGCAAAAATTACTTATCGCTGCACTTACGTTTAACTTTTTTAAATAACTAATATTTGTTAAGAATAATGTATATTTTTTTGTCATTTAATATATTTTAAAATATATCAATATATGTAATAGCGATGAAAGTCAAACATATATATATGAATATATAGCGAATAAAAAAAATTATCGAAACTTTGACGGAAGCTGAATTAAAAATTAATCGGAAAAACTAATCGATTTTTATACTCACCCATTGTTCATACGAAGCAGGTTTGATTTTTTTTCTGCATATAAAATAAAAAATCAAGAAAGAGAGAACATGCGAGAACACGTGGTGAGCACACACTTCTACAGACTTCTA
>NW_020223777.1:95493-106180 GCF_003070985.1 Temnothorax curvispinosus | reverse complement strand
AATTAATCGGAAAAACTAATCGATTTTTATACTCACCCATTGTTCATGCGAAGCAGGTTTGATTTTTTTTCTGTATATAAAATAAAAAATCAAGAAAGAGAGAAGCGGGAACACGTGGTGAGCACACACTTCTACAGACTTCTATACAACGTGCCAGACTGCGGGTGCTGCGAGCAATGCGAGCACAGGCCATGGGCACGGGGTGCCAGTGAAATGGGGTTGAAAGAGTGACCTGGAGGGGGTGAATAAGAATGGGGGACTCTCTAATGAATGGCCGCATTCAGGAAACACAACTGTTGAGTGAACGGTCAGTGATTCTTTTAATGTGATTGGTTCTTACCTTTGGTTCTACTCCGGATCTAAGTGTAAGAACCAATCATAATGAGCGCTCACTCAACAGTTGTGTTTCCTGAACGCGGCCAATGGGAGTGAAGCACTGGTGGGGACTGGGGACCACGTGGAACTTGGGGACTTGGGGAGGGAGATCAGTGCCACTCGTGGTGTCACCTATCGATACTTAGCTGTATCATCTGCTTAATAATTTGGTAATACAGAAAGAGACATTTTAAAATAAAGTATGAGAAATAATATACAGCTTCTAAAGAGAGCTGTATGCAATTAGCTCCGCTATACAAACAGCTTTAGTTTAGCTCCAAAATTGTGCCAATACTTATTACGCACTTTTTCTGCTTACATTCGGACTTGACTACTTACCATGTGTGTATTTGGATCATTGGATTGACTTGAAAATTCCAAATAATGTCCAGTAGACAGCAGCACGAGTGGTCCATAAAAACATGGCCGACGATTCAATCCCCCTCCCCACCAGTGCCTCATCCCCGCGCCGACAAGTTGACAGGGGTGTTTACTCCTTAACCTCCATGGATTGTCTCAATGTATACTGTGCTTTTTTATTATTCTAATGCAGTCTAGTGTTAAAACACAAACCTCGTGGTTGAAATTCAGATGTGGCCGACGTGGGTGATGTTCAGACGGATTTTAATTTAAATCCCTTTCGAAAAAGGGTGAGATATTACAATTTTCTGACATTTCAGTAAATGTGAGGCATGGTTATATGAAATATCTATATAAAATACTTATTATTATAAAGAATTACTTAATACTAATTAATCTAATTTTTGTTTTATCTCTATTTTAGGCAAAACCATCGACTGTAATTAAACAACGTCCCTAACACATTAATCAGTCCTCATGATTTTCAAAGATTTGATTTAAATTTTAAATCATTCAAATTGTTGGAGTACATGTGCACAAGCTATAGATTTGATGAGAACAATTGATACTATACTATGTCGAGATGGAATTAGCAAAGGAAATTATCGACGGCGTAGCAAACATCCAAAATAGCAATGTCTTACCCGAAGAAACGTTTCTACAATTATTAGATATTATAATGTTGCATATTTCTAAGAACGTTAGCAACGGAAAAAGTAAGTAGGTCTCACTATATGGTTTATCTCAATATAAAAGTATTTGAAATACAAATTTTTATATAATTAATTACATCTTTTGTAGCTGCTGTCGCTAATGTATATCCATCCAAGTCGGATCTGATAAAAGCTGCTTTCGCCAATATATCTTGCCTCTTCATAGAGGCTGCTCGACACGACTATGATGAAGAAAGTCTGAAACATTTCCTACAAAATGAACATATCAATGGGCAAAGAATTGAAACGCTATGTAGTAGGTACATAAACAACAAGGAAAATATCCAGACTCAATTGGAATTGACAGGAAATAACTTACCGCACGTAGTGGACATAGATTGGCGTTTACATCATTGCGTTAAGGTAAATTCATTATCCTTTAACGATGCTACGTTGATCCTATTACTTCATACAATGTAATTTCAACGATATAAACATTTTTCGTGAATTACATTATGTAATCTGTATATATGTATAATTAAATATTGTATTGTTTGCAGATGAGCACTCGTTTTACCAACGTACCAATTTATAACATACGAGTGAGTACAAAAGAGTGCAATCAAATGAGACATGTAACATTTACGTGTACAGTACAACAGCTGCAAGAGTTGGTGCACAAGCTGAAGGATGTTGTAAGACACATTGAAAAAATATCCAATATATAGATCTGATAGACGATTATAATGTACAATTTAGAGATTCTTCAACTTTGCTTTGACAGCGATTTGTATATATGAAGGAGAAATGTTCTATATTAATAATACAGTTTTATGTAGGTGCAGTCAATTATATTTTTGCATTATTAGCGAAGAGAATATCTTCTAATTCCATATAGAATTATTACTTTTATATGTTTATACATGTATATGCACACACATGTACACATATATAAAAACTGATTAAAAATACAATATATTTTCTATTCTGCAGCCCAGTATTTATCTAAAAATTTGTTTTTGTTTCGACGGAAAGATACATGCTGTGTGGTTATATCCTTTTAATTAAATATATAATTATATTAATTAGTAATTCTTTCTCTATTACTATGTAATATATATTTTATAATCGTAGTACACTATATACAAATAAAATTAGCATATCTAAGAGAAATTGATCTCCAACCATAAAAATTATTTAAAACTTTACTTTGTTGATGCTTCTCTCAATTCACGTTTGTTTGCTTTTTCATCGATGCGCACAATCGTATAAACGGACAATACAATGCATAAATATACTATTAAAAATGAAGAAACATATGGATTAGATGAATAGAGTTGAAAGAAAATAGAGGGAGAAATAAAACGCAGAAAGAACAGAGGGGGAGGAGAAGAAAGAGGGAGAGGAAAGACAGAAAGAGAGACAGAAAAATATTATGCATTTACGACTAATAATTTTGCTTTGTTAAAATATCTTTTTCATCTAAGATGAAGTAACGTAATGATCACAGTATTTAATTGTCAACTAATTTTTTTGTCGTAATCATATCGCATATACATTTTATCATTTTTATTGTTCCATATTAATTATTCGATATATGACAGGATAAGGCCTCGGACATTTCACTACCATTAGCAGTCTCTTCGAATATTTTCAAAATTACCCTCGAAAATTATATTACTTTCGTTTTGATACTGGATTGGTCTGAAAGTGAGAAACCTAAAATTTAATTAAAATAGAATGTGCTCTAGTAATTATGAATACTCTAACTGATAACATTTTATATAGTTGTATAACTTCGATAACAAGAGTAATTTTAAATCGTTAATTCCATTTTAATTTTCGTTTTTCCAAAATTATTATCTGTTACAGATCACTAATTGATACAGTGGAAAGCAAAAATGCTATCGATTCAAATAGCAAATAGAAGTGCTTTCGAACTTTTTCCTCTACTAGTCTCTTTTTTTCCTTCTTGCTGTGCTTTTTTATTCAACGATAGATTGATCTACTAAAGAGAAAAAAAGCTCCATCCAAGTGCAATTCAATCTCTCTACGTCGAAAAAAAGATAGCATTTTGGCTCTCGATTGTACAAAATGACATGTAAACTGAATTTTATTTTTACATACTTTAACCGATATTGCATTAAATACACATTAAGGATGTTCCGGAGGCACCGACCCAACCAAAAGTATGGAGGAAATATTAAAAACATCGATATTAATTCTCCAGGGATCTAAAGACAAAAAATGCATATAAATAGTTGGGGCAAATAGTTTCAAATTTTGTTGCTACTTATGTGTAAAATATTATATTGGTAGCATTTTTTAATGTTTACACTTTTCTCTGTAAAACTCGGATATTAAACAACTGATAACTTTTTATCTAAATTGTGAGTCGATCTGAAATTTAGCCTCGATATTTTGAAAGAGGATGCAGAACATGATATTAAATTTTCATCAACTTCGTAGCATTTTGACAAACCGTCCAGAACATCCTTAATGTTGTACAAAGATGTATAATATTATCTAAAAAAAAATATTAAAATTGGAAATAAAATTGTTTCTCAGAAACATTATTGCATCATATATATATAAATATAGTACAATCCTAATTCCTTTTAATATACATAAATAAAGGGCCTTTCAAAAATATTCAACGCTGCCAGACTATATAAATTTTTTTCATCAATCTTATATGATATAAAAATGTATAATTTAAATTTAGGTAACATTATTATTAATTTAATTAGATCAACTATACTTAATACTTTTTTATACACATATCTAATGTGCTCGTGTGTGTATGGGTACTCTCTTCCTACTATGAATAATTATGTGTTCACACGTTCCATAAACATGTTTTTTTTCCGTAATTACATTATTTATCGAAAAAGTGATTGCAACACTTTTAGTTACTTAACGCTAAGGAATAACTTGCATCCGTTTAATATGCACAAGAATGCACATTATATGTTATTAAGACATTATAATGCATTATACATAACGCTATTAACAAATTAACAGCAAGCATATGCACTAAAAGATACAAATAATATAGTTGATTTAAATATATAACTTTACAGATAACCTGTTTTCCAAGTGCTCAGTGCACAACTTATATTCGTATCTGTGAAAAAAAATAATTATATTATATATGTTTCGTTATGTTGCAATATGTAATATATGTGTAACGAAGTAAGAAAAACATGACATAGAGACTGTCCCACTTGAAACATATTTCACTGCTTTTTTTCATACTATGAAACGATATATATGATCGTGGCGTATCAAAATAGTTTCACATATTTTAATAAAATACCGTTTAACAATTTAATCATTGTATTCAATATCGAATAATATCATAGAAATGGCTAAAGATCGCGGTGGCAAAGAGTTACGAACGTCCGTTAAACAGAAATCGGTTTGAAACTCATTTGAAATAAAAAACAAATATATGGGAGAGACATAGGGAATAAAAGTGGGATCTTAGATACACATCTATACATGTATGCAAGTACAGTAACAATGGTGGATTAACGTCAATAACGTTAATATCAAAGTTAGATATGCGTATGAAAATTCAGACGATCTCATAATTATATCATTAACGTACACTTATAAAATAATATATTCAACATATTTGTCATAATAACTCATTTATAATATAAAATAATTAGATCTTTTGCGATTGCTATTTACAGAAATATACAGATTTCTAACACGTCGTGAAACATCTTCAACAATGGTCATAAGTGCTCTTTGCTCCTTACATGATGCACATGTTGTAAAAACTTATCGGCATCCAGCTTCATAACCAGCTTATCTTCTGACATTTTTCGTAATGCGCCGGCAGAGATGGCATAAGCACAATTTTTATAAATATCCAAGTGTGTGTATGTGTGTGTGTATATATATATATACCACACCTCGACTGACCTTTAATGCCCTCATATAGTAATCATTAAACTTATCTTAAAAAGGGCTATTGGACTATAAAATAAAAAGCATTCCATTAAAAAAATAATAATAATAAAATTAACAGTAATCGTTTCCACTATATCGCATCCCGAAAAGAATACTGTCGCTACTCAACAATTCACGATTTTCAGGGGAGAGAAAAAACAAATTTAATTCAATTTTTTTTAATTGTGAAATGACTAACGCAATTTCAATTATGATATTTTGTTATAATCTAATTTCTATTGCTTACTAGTGAACACTCTCTGTACTTGAAGTGAACTAGGTATACATTTGCAATTTGGCGAAAGTGAGAAGGAAAGTTCTAGTGCAGTCCAGCACAGCAATAAAAAAAACAGCCTAACATAACTTATATACCGTTTCTTGAAGCGGTCTACCGTGATTCACTTGTCACTTAGCTTACAATACTATTATTCAAGAAATCGCGAATATAACTGGCTCAAAAGAAGAACGACACTGTAGCCCCGTGCAACGTATTTCGCATGTAGACTTGTGACACTATCATAACATAGATAATTTTAGGCACTTTTTATGGGCTTAACTCAAAATCAAAACTTTTTTTAGTTACGACAGTATTCTTTCGGGCTACTTTTTCATACGTCTTCAAATTTTGCTAATAATCAAATCGGTTACTTTATACGAATCACTCTGTATGTATACATGTATCATGTATACAATATGCATACGCATACACACACTCAATCGTGCGGTTGGAAATGCTAGATTCACCGGCAGTAAACGTCAGAACATGGGCCGTGTATAAGCTTGTTACAGGATTCATTCTACACTTAAGCCGCACTGTGCCGAATTAAATGCCACCAAATACGCGTAGCGAGACCTTTTGCAACTCGCATCTAAAGATGATTAATCCTTCTTATCTCACGATCACGTCTCCGCTTTACTTTTTTGTACTTCAGATTTATTACCCTGTATCTGCTCACCGCTCTTGCCGAGATCTTCGTTCTTGGAATCGTCCGCCGGCGAGTCGTTGATATTGACTTGAGTGCTATTCTTCGGAATATTATTCCGTTCTTTGGACGAGGGCCGTTCTACCTGGCCGTCTCGTTCGGTCGCCTCCGCCTTCGTCGCCGTCACGTCGCTACTACCGTCCTCCTTAGATTTCTTACTCGCGATTTGTTCCGTTGTAACGTCGCCGTTGATCTTGGCCGCTTGGCTCCTCTCCCTTTTGTCATGCAGGCTCGCAGCGTTCTCAGCGGTCTCGACGCTGCACCTCGTCTCCGTAAGCTTCGCTTTGGAATTGTCCTCTTTACATCGCGCGGCCTCCTGTGCCTTCCGCGCTTCCGTCTCCTTACCCTGCTTTCGTTCATTGGTGCCGTTCGACGAGTTCTCGGGTGTCTCCGCGCTCGTCGGCAAATTGAGCGACATCGACATCGAGGAGGAGTTCGGCTTCGGCTGCGCCTCGACGTCAGCGTCGCTCGCGGTTGACGTCTTGACGACGTTGGAAGTCGAACTCGGCGACAAGCCGCCGGTCTTGGATAGATTGAACGCGTTTAGCTCGCGTTGCAGCGACACGGACACCGGCACCGGCATCGATACCGGCACGGCCACGCTCTTAGAGAGCAGCAGCGCGACGCTGTCCACCGTCGACGTGATCGGCGACTGTGACTCCGTTTTCCCGAGATTGAACGATGCGGAGGAGATCGAGCTCGGCGAGGAGGCCTTGGGCGACTTCGGCGAGGACGAGTGCGTGCTAGGTGGTATTCTCTGTACCGCCGGCGGCTGGCCGACAACCGGCGCGTAACCGGTGGTCTGCGGGATGTAGCTCGACCGTTGGTACAGCTTGTTGATCGAGGGCGGTAGACTGCTGTGAAAGGCACTGGGAGGCGGGATGCCGATGGGCGACCGTATCAGGGGATTCGGGAATCGGCTGGCATCTGGGAACGGGGGTGGAAAGTGAGAATATATGATCCGGGGATTCGTGTTGGGCGTGGGAGACGGTATGAATGGATTGGTCGACAGCATATTTACCGGGGAGTTCCTCGGCGATATGGGCGAGCCGGTGTTCCGGCATATGTCCCGCGAGAACGGAGTGTTCTGATAGCTTCGTGCGTTCGGCGAGTAAGGCGGCGGCGAGACGATCGGCGAGTTGATCGTCGAGACGATGGGCGACAGGGTTTTGGGATCGATCTTCATCATGTTGAGGGTGGCGCTTTTCGCGTTGGCCGTCGACTGTTCCTTCTCCTTCGTGTCGTTCGTCACCCCGTACATGGGTTTCACGCCTGACGCGGGATTGCCCAGGTACCGCGGCATGTTTCGCATCTTGAAGATCTTGGCCGGCTTAGACGGGATCTGCTTGTTCGCGCCGTCGGATACGGAGGTCTGTGCCTGATTCTGCATCTCCTTCGCCTGATTCTTCGCCGCCACGTAGTTGTTTTTCGACAACGTGGGATTCCAGGACTTGGGCGGGTCGCGCAGGGTCTTGTACCCGACCGTTCTCTGCTTCGTGAGGAGCGCCAGTCTCTGGGTCGCGTGGGACGACGCCGGTGCCGACGACGTCGGCACCGCCAGCGCACCGGCGGACGTAGACGTAGGTAAAGCGGGCTTGGAGCTCTTATTTTCCATCGTCGCCGCGTTGCTGCTCGGTGTATACACCGGAACGTTCGGGATGTTCGGTATATGCTTGATCGCCGTGTCCGAATTGGGCAATAACGGCGTAGAGTTCTTCTTACCGCTTATTCTAAGCAGATCCGGCACGTCCGCTTTACCGTGCGCGTCCATTCTGTTCTTCTCCTTCGAGTTCTCCCCTATCTTCGCGCAGATATCGTTGATCTTCGAGCCAATCGTGTTGGAGCCGATTTTCGCGCAAATCTCATTCAGATTGGTACCTTTCGCGGTCACGTCCTGCTTGCGCATGGACATCTGCTTCATCAGCGATATGGGGATCGCGTCCGGACACGGAGGTATCGGGCATGATGTTGACATCGGTTTCGACATTGCCGTCGTTGTGATCGTTGCTGTTGACATGGCCGTCACGGTATTTACATCCTGACCGACGTTACCGTAGTTATTCTTCAGCGACGTGGGTATGGAATACACATTTATGGATGACGTTTGCACGTTGAACTGAGGCAACGGGCACATTTGGTTGTTGGACGTTGAACAAGCAATGGAAGGCGTCCCTAACGGTTTCTGAGGTATGCTGCTGGAATTTAGTGCTGATTTCAGAACGGCCGAGTTGGTCACGATGTCGTGAAGCGTGTAAGGGAACGTCGACGTCGTCTGACTGATCGTGGATGTGGAAACGTTCGGTACGGTGGACGCGATGTTCTCATTCACCGCCGCTATATTGTTGCTCTGTAATCTCTGATTGGCCACGTCGGCGGCGTGACTCGTTCTCGGGACAGATTCCGTCGACGTTTGTACGGGTGAGTTTCTTTGCTCCAGCAAATTCAAAGCTTGCTGCAAATCGATGTTTATACTTTGATTATCCCTCTCGTCGGGAGCTTTTTGCTTGTCAGATCCGGACGAAGAGTTCGAAGTATTTTGAGACGCCACCGCGGACGCGGACGCTGACTTCTGCGAAGGAGTCGCCGTCGAAATTGATACTTTACCCGTTACACTCCCGCAGTTCGTTTGCGCTTTCGCGTCAGTAAGCTTTGTGTCTTCGGTCGATGACTTAACGTCAGACTTCTTCGCACTTTGTTGTTGAAGAGTCGCTCGCTTCTCCTTCGGCGCTCTCTTGGAGTAAGTGTTATTAACTTGACCCATTTTCGGTTGAAATTGTAATTTTACGCTTAACGCGTCAATTTTCGATCCAGCACTTCCCATCTTTGCCTCGTTCGAACTTTTTATGCATTCCTTCTGAGTCTCGGCCTGGAAATCTGCGTTATTGTTGTTGTTATTTATCGACATTTTTTTCGCATGCGCATCTGTCTTTTCCGTGTCTTCAATAACAATTACGTTCTCCTCCGTAAATTGCGTCGCTGAGTGACCAATGCTTTTTTGCCCTTGCGAAACCGTCTCCGATTTATCTTCGACTTTAATGCTTTGATTGGGGATTTTTACTTCTTGTGCGTCCTGTTGCAGTTTTGCAGAAGCGGTGCAATTTCTCGTTTCACTTGTCTGCCTCGTTGCAGTCCCATTCTGCTGATTAGTTAGCGATGTACAATTCGAGTTAGTCGATAAATTGTCGCCTGTAAACTTAATGTCATTTGTAACGAGGAATGCGTTGCTCGTTTCAGAAAATATTGGAGTCTTTGTCATTTGTGCGTCAATAATCAAAGTAGACGGTATTATTTCTACAGAAGACTTAGATACACCACAATTTTCTATTTTCACTGAATCCGCTTTATTAATTTCCGCAATGGAAGTTATAGTTTCCCCTCCAGTTTTTTCACCTTCCAAATTCTCAATTCCTGCCTCCCTCTTGACTACTGTACTCGATATATCGGTTATGCTCATCACACCTGTTTCCGATATTTTTAATTGCACCTCTTTCCACTCGCGTTTCAACGACTTCTCGTCCTTCAGATCTATGGAATCGATACCAGCGTCCATTAACGATTTATTATAGTTCGCATTGTCTTCCGATAATTTCAGGCGTTTCGAAGATGTTTCAAATATCCTATAGCTTAAATGTAACGGTACTTTCTGCAACATAATAAATATAGTATTAGCGTGGATAAGTATGCCTCTTAATGAAATTAACGTAACGTTAAATGAATTGAATACATACCCGCCTCCAATGATAGATATACATCACATCCATTAATGTATAACTACTGCATAACGGTTCCTCTTCGTACATTACATCGACTCTATTTGCATCACCAAGGCCGTACTTGGCCCTTATTAGTTTTTGTAAATGGAATATAGTAACCGCTGCAGGACACCGAAAGTATCGCCTTAAAAGGGATTTCCCAGAATTCGTCTCATTTAAATCTTTTGTACAAGGATTATAGTATTCCAGGGACAAGCTGAGAGATTCATCCGGAGAATATATGTGCGAGTCTGCAGGTTCTCCACGAGCTTCCGGAGGCATCGCATCTTGACTACACGCCTCTGGATGTTTCGCATAAAATTCTCTCCGACATCGCATCTCGTCTGAAATAATATTTTTTGTCATCGTTATCATACCTAATGTGATAAGAAAGTCGAGTCTCTTCCCATTAAAGAAAAAGCATACTTTGATAACATCCAGGTACCAGTTTATAAACAATATCCTGTAACATATAGTCGGGACGTATATTTAATAGCGGCCTACTTTTGTGAACCTGTACCTCGCAGATCGGGCAATACTTGTTATTCGCCAAATATTTAACGATGCAACTTCTGCAAACTGTAAAAAAAAAACATTAGAA
>NW_020223777.1:53524-90493 GCF_003070985.1 Temnothorax curvispinosus | reverse complement strand
TATTTAATGAAATTTTATCGCTCGATTGTACAGAAAAAGGCTCAGGAGAGCATCAACACCAGATTAGCACTTGTCATGAAATCTGGTAAATACGTCCTTGGCTATAAGCAGACTCTGAAGTCTCTTCGTCAAGGCAAAGCGAAATTGGTCATCATTGCCAGTAACACGCCGCCGTTGAGGTGAGACTGAGAAGTAGCACTCCTTTTGTACTCAGCAAATTGACATATGTAACAAAGACGTGATTTCTCTTAAATCGATGAATTTGATGAATTTATAAGTATAACATTTTCTCAGTATATCTAGATATATATTTTTGAGAACTAATGGAATATCAATTAAATAAATAGTCCACATTTTGAAATTGCATAAAGTTCAGCGATACGATTGTCAATTTGTGCATTAAAAATCGAATAGGAGTACTATGGAGTAGTCTCCTGCCCCTGCTTGTAAGTGCGTGGGGTTTTTAAACCGTAACTCTCGTAATGTTCTAAAGCACACTTTGTCTGGATTTAACAGGAAATCGGAGATCGAATACTACGCGATGTTGGCGAAAACTGGCGTGCATCATTACACGGGGAATAACATCGAATTAGGTACAGCCTGCGGTAAATATTTCCGTGTCTGTACGCTCTCGATCACAGATCCTGGCAATTCTGACATTATAAAGTCCATGCCGACTGGTGATCAGGCGTAATGTAAATTTTTAATCTAATAAATAATACGAAAACATCTTAAAAAATTATTTTCTATTTATTTTCGTCCTCAAAATGCAATTTATATTAGTTTATATTAAGCCAAAATATTTTATATGAAAGATTCATGTACCGTAGGTATATGTTGACCATCGTTCAACTTGCTCGCGCATTGTTCTTCCAAGTGATTCGGTTTCTTATAATGACGATGTATTTGACCCTGCGCTGGACACGTCGATGCCGCATGATTCGTACCACATTTTGAGCAACTTGTCGCGGAGGGGCATTTCAACGAGAAATGATTTCTCTCGCCGCACTTTGTACACAGTTCGCCATATGCCGGGCAATGTAAATCAAGATGATTCATTCCACATTTAGCACAACTGTATATGTACTTAGCTTTATGTCTATCCGTGAAATAATTTAATTGTTTACACTTGTTGCATTGGGCACAAAACAACAAGTGTAAACAATTTCTCCAAGCCGGGCATCGGTTTCGTTTGTGTTCCATACTCGATCGAGTATATTCCATTCCAGTGGGCTCGGTATAGGGAGAGTCCCGTTTCGGTGTTTCCTCGATCTTTTGTGCCATTAAATCCTCACACTGTTTCCAGAATAGAATAATCTCGTTGAGACCCAACGATTGCAAGTACGGTATGAAATTTTCTCCTTTACTTTCTATGAGAAGCGCAGCTTTTCCCGTGAAACGTTGAATACTTATATCTTGTATAATTTTCTCCTTCACAATTGCTGCGGGATCATCGTGATTCCACGTAACAGCGATAAACTGCAAAAGTTAAATGTACAAATAACTACAAGAATTGCATTCGAAAGTATACGGTCATTACACAGGTACTTCCATACATACTATCAAATCATTGATGTATCTGTCGATGTCTTCGCCGCCTCTTTTTGCATCTCCATACATGCAGTAGATATCAAATCTTTTAATTAACGCAGTTATATCTTCCTGCTCGTTCTTGTCGTAGAAAGTGAATGTTCTATGGATCTTTTGCCCAACGGGACCCATACGATTTAGAAGCATGATACCCCACAAGTGTCTGTTGTCTCCGGCTTTGTCGATCCTCCTCAAGTAAGCAAGGAATTCGTTCTTCCATGAAAACCAGTTTGCAATTAGATGATCTTTCGTAGCAAATATAGGTGGTACTGTTACAGCTGTGACCGTAGATTCATTAGGAAATCCTGCTTGCTCACTGTTAACAGGCTCTTCCACTTGACTAGACGAACTACCTAAAAATTTGTAACGATACTTTTATTACAAAAGGAAGACAGTATTAAACGTTGTCTTATGTATCTTATGTATAATTACCTATTTTTTCCATTATCACTAATCACTCCAATATTTATACGTATAAAAGAGATTTTATATTCAACTTTTTTTGCGGAGAGAGAGAAGAGAACTTGCAAACAAATGTTTTTAACATTGTCAACAAAAAAATAAATTATCTTCACTACGATAGATACAGATAAGCGTGATAAGATAAAAGAAAGAAATGGTAAATCCCATTATACAGATGCGAGGCAAAGGTCTGCGTATGTCCGGTAAATTTACGGATCGTCGAATCACCTGCGAATAACTGCAAAACACTACTGATCTCGTTAAACTCTTGATATATAAAGAGAAATAATTATATTGTTAATACTAATTACTAATTATATCTAATGGATATTGCGTTTGAAATACGGACGGAGAAACGCGGCGGCCAATCGCTTTCCGAGTATTCGTTTTATCGAGGAAACTGAAGAATGATTGGCCACCAGTGACGACTCATCCTTAGGTCTCGTGGTCTGGATTTAACAGGAAATTGGAGATCGAATACTACACGATGTTGGCGAAAACCGACGTGCATCATTACACGGGGAATAACATCGAATTAGGTACAACCTGCGGTAAATATTTCCGTCTCTGTACGCTCTCAATCAGAGGTCCTGGCCACGTTCCGTAACGCGCATATGCGCGCATTTTCTATAGTAAACGTTACGTATACTATAGATAAATGCGCGCATATGCACGTTACGGAACGCAAAGTATGGCAATTCTGACATTATAAAGTCCATGCCGACTGATGGTGATCAAGCGTAATGTAATTTTTTTACCTAATAAATAATACGAAAACATGTTGAAAAATTTTTTCTATTTATTTTTATCCTTAAACTGCAATTTATATATATATACATATAAAATAATTCTTAATTTTATACAAAAGAATAACAATAACAATTAATATTAGTTTATGTTAAGATAAAATATTTTATACGAAAGATTCATGTATTGTAGGTATATACATTGACCATCGTTCAACTTGCTCGCACATTGTTCTTCCAAGTTTCCTCGATTGCTTTTATGCTATTAAATCTTCACACAGTTTCCAGTACAGAATAATTTCGTTGAGACTCAACGATTGTAAGTATGATATCAATTTTTCTCCTTTACTTTCTATGAGAAGCGCAGCGTTTCCCGTGAAACGTTGAGTACTTATATCTTGTATAATTTTCTCCTTTACAATCCCTGTGGGATCAACATGATTCCATGTAACAGCGATAAACTGCAAAAGTTAATTGTACAAATAACTACAAGAATATTGCATTCGAAGATATATAGTCATTACATAGGTGCTTTCATACATACTATCAAATCACTTGTGTATCTGTTGATGTCTTTGCAGCCTCTTTTTTCATTTCTATACATGCAATAGATATCAAATTTCTTAATTAACACATTTATATCTTCCTGCGCATTCTTGTCGTAGAAAGGAAATGTTCTATGGATCTCTTGGCCAACAGGACCCATACGATTTAAAAGCATAATACCCCACAATTGTTTCTTGTCTTCGGCTTTGTCAATCTTCTTTAAATAAGCAAGAAATTTGTCCTTCCATAAAAACCAGTTTGCAATAAAATGATCCTCCGTAACGAATGCAGGCGGTACTGTCACATCTGTGACCATAGATCCATTAGGTAATTCTGTTTGTTCACTGATGTTAACAGGTTTTTCCAATTCACTAGATGAACCACCTAAAAGTTCGTAACGATACTTTTATTATAAAAGAAAAACAATATCAAAACATGTCTACATATCTTATATACAATTACCCATTTTTTTTCAAATAATTACTCTAATATTTATACGCATAAAACGGTTTTTATATTAAACTTCTTTACAAAGAGAGAGAAGAGAACTTGCAGACAAATGTTTTTAACATTGGCCGCGTTCAGTCGTCTTATTAACACGCTACGTTGATTTCTTGGGTCTAGAAGTAAGAGTCAATCACGTTTGATTGCTACTGAGCGGTTTGTTCTGCTGAACGCGGTCATTGTCTGCAAAAAAAAATTAATTATCTTCACTACGATAATATAACACAGATAAGCGTGATAGCAAAAAGAAAGGTGAATTCCCCAATATACAGACGTGAGACAAAGGTCCACATATGTCGATAAATTTACGGATCGTCGAAGCACCTGCGAATAACTGCAAAACACTGATTTTATAGTTGCTCTTGATATACATACAAAGAGATAATTATATTATTACTAATTACTAATTATGTGTAATGGATTGTGTGTATTGCATTCGAAATATGGATAAAGGACGCGGCAGCCAATCGCTTTCCGCGTATTCTTTTTACCGGCGACGCTGAATCATGTGTTACAGAATGTTGACTGTTGGCGGTGATTTAAATTTTCCGGTGCATCACACTGGGTGGTGCAACAGCCATCTGGAGAAGAAAGTGCTTTCCATCATGATATACTCAGTGAAGGTTATATTTCAGGAATTTATTTTATCATCAACATAGATCAAGGACTTTAGTTTATCAGGATTTTATAGTAATAAAATATACTATAAAATAGATTTTTATATTTTTTAATAAAATAATGTGCTTTATTCAGTAAACAGACTGATCAGACTAAAGGCTTATTTCAAAAATGAGTGTTTGCTTTTCAAGTGTTTGCTATGTAGTGTTCTTGCTCCGTCCACCCTCTTTCCTTTAAGCCAATTAAGATAAAAAAATATCGTTTTGATTTTCGTTTGAAAAGGATCTTGGCGTTCGTCGAATGGATTTTAATCCCAATTTAAGAGATATAACATCAATAACATAATAAACATCCAAACGAAACGCTAACTCGAAGAGCTTTCTTCGCGATTTAAAGTATATAAAAATTTAAATTTAAATTTGCAGACTTTCCTCCTGTCGCTGTTACCATCCGAACTCATTTCGTTCGTTTATCGTTTGAGAGATGCCGCCTCGGCAGTCGGCAAAGTAGTTTCTCGGGAATGCTGCTGATGGTCGTAGGGGTTACATAAGACCGTGGCAGGTGGCTCGAACCTCGTCTCGTCTATGCTGGTTCAGATTGTTCAGAATCAGCTGGTTCAGCTGGTTGTTCTCTCCCGTGAATCCGCTCGCGCATTTTCGTTGATTTCGTGTTCCTGCGGCGTGATCGAAGGTAGGTTTTGACTTAAGCTGTCTGTGATTTAGAAAAAAAGAAAATAATCGAATTCGGATATCTTCGATTTGGACAGTTGGACACGTGCTTCCACTTTCCAGTGCAACTGCGTGCCTACCGCGGCACGTGTTGTGATTAGCGATTGTGTTTAATTGCAATTTATTTTCGCGTTAACTGCACTCGACAGAGACAATACTCAGACGAATATATTCGTTAAGATAAATATTACTTAACGTTTTTTTAAATTTGCGAATAGTCTCTATTTTCTTTCGTCGTTCTTAACCTCTTTTCAAAGTTACACACGATGTCATTGATCATAAATGCCAATATCTTGTAAATACTTGGAGACTTTTTCGGGAGAGATAAATTCTTAAAAAATACAGAGGCTATTTTACTTATCTAAATGTGCACACGTTTTGAAACACTTATATTAAAATTCTTGGTCTAAATTATTGTAAGTAACTTCCTTTATCAAGCTGAATTTGTAGGTGATATATATGTTCTTTATAGCAACTTGTGGTAGTTACAAAAATTTATTAAAAATTTAACAAAATTATTTTTATATTTAATACTGAAATCAACTGTAAAAGAAATTTATATTATGAAATAGAAGAATCTATTATACAAATGAAATTATCTTTCAATTGGATGTTATTTTTTCTACTGGGTTAAATGCAATAAGGATATAGCTATATCATCATTGTACGGTTATCATTTGTAGGAAATTATGTATTTATTATAAGTATAACATATATTTAAAATGTTATTTGTTTTGTAAGAGGATTAATTATATAAAGTTTACAGTGGGTCAATATTAAATCATTTAATTTTTTTCAGGAAGGTTGAATTCCATGTGAGTACAGAAACCCACGTAGAAAAATGCCGCAGAACGAATATATTGAGAGGCACCGTAAGCTCTACGGTCGCCGTCTGGACTATGAGGAGAGAAAGAGGAAGAGAGAGGCCCGTGCGCCTCACAAACGAGCGGAGCAAGCCCGTAGTTTACGCGGCATAAAGGCTAAGATATTTAATAAAGAGCGACGCAATGAGAAGATCCAAATGAAAAAGAAGATTAAAGCTCACGAAGAGAAGAAAGTCAAGGAGAAGTCCGACAAGCTACCCGAAGGAGCGTTGCCCGTATATCTGCTGGATCGTGACGTCACGAAGCGCGCGAAAGTGCTGTCGAATATGATAAAGCAGAAGCGCAAGGAGAAAGCTGGCAAATGGGACGTTCCGATACCGAAAGTTCGCGCGCAATCGGAGTCCGAGGTTTTCAAAGTGGTGAGAAGCGGCAAGACGAAACGGAAATCGTGGAAACGGATGGTGACCAAGGTGACCTTCGTCGGGGAGAACTTCACGAGGAAACCGCCGAAATTCGAGAGATTCATCAGACCGATGGCGTTGAGATTCAAAACCGCTCACGTCACTCATCCCGAACTCAAGGCGACCTTCTCCCTGCCGATCATTGGCGTCAAGAAAAATCCAAGCTCGCCCATGTACACAAATTTAGGTGTTATTACTAAGGGAACCGTTATTGAAGTAAATATCTCGGAATTGGGCCTCGTAACGCAGTCGGGCAAAGTAGTGTGGGGAAAGTTCGCTCAAGTTACGAATAATCCTGAGAATGACGGATGTATCAATTCCGTTTTGCTTGTATAGACTTTTTAGCGCTTGTGTTATAATTCCTAAATTGTGACGCTACTGATAATTTCTCAAATTCTTGATTGTACGTAACGGTACGTACGGCAACATATGCAGTAGTTTATATTAAAAAATAAGGATAAGTTATATTTTGTAAGTACATGTATACATATTTTTTGGACATATATTAGTAAAGATAAAGCCAGATAAAGCATGTTGTTTTAATACTTATTTAATATCATCTAATTTGTTCGCGCGTTGCTCAAATGATTTGATTTATTAATTTTGACAATGTATGTACTACTATGTTGTATTACTGTATCAATGATGCAAAAAAATTGAGAACACACACATACTGTCGAACAACATCTTTGTCGTAAGTATGACGATAACATAATTTTGCATCTACGTGAAATAAAAACCTATTTTATTAAATGAATAGATTTATATTTATTTTTATCAATATAAGGTCTGTTCTTTTTAGCTTATACTTTTTTATATATATTAAAAAAAGCAAAAAAAATCACTTTATCATTATTATAACAATGTAAAAAAAAAAAAAAATGCTAAGGGAAAACAAAAAATTTGGACAACATCACACGGTGTTCCCAAGCGGTCACCCATCCAAGTACTAACCGTGCCCAACGTTGCTTGACTTCAGTGATCGGACGAGAACTGGTTTTTTCAACGTGGTATGGAAGTTGCCCGTTAAGCTGTGGTACTCGTCAACGATTTAAACAGCGTTATGATTTGGTTATTTTCTAAATTTTGATTTTTTATGTAGCAATAAATGAAAATTACAAGAATTATTAGATCACTGAACACTCCACTGGGAGTTAATTACGTATAAAACGAGGTGAAAATCACAAAAGTGAACAGATTCACTAGATTTCGACCAATGAAATCGTAGATACTCTAGGGAATTTTCAGCCATTGGCCGCGTTCAGCAGAACAACTGTTGTCGTCTTCTCAACGCTCTGCGTTGATTGGTTAGTTCTCAAAGCAAGAACCAATCACGTTCGACTGCTACTGAGCGGCTTGGTCTGCTGAACGCGCCCATTGTTCCTACATCTATGATACATGCATGCTCTAGGGTTTTGTTTCCCATAGATCCGCTCGTTCTTTTTCGTGTTCTCGCAGCGTGGTCGGAGGTACGTTCTGGCTTGATTTTCTATAATTTAGAAAAGAAGATAGGATCAAACGCGAAGCTGTCGTATTTATTTTCGCATTTTGTTACTCTAAACGTCAAGTATTTCCGATTTATGACAATTTACGTTGTTTTGTGTCCGTGACGCGGTGAGAAAATATCTGCGGGACACATGGCGTGATAAACGTGATCCCCCGAGACGATTGTTCGTCTATTTATGTAGCATGTAGTTATTATTGACGGACCATATTGCAGCGATTGCACGGGATCGCAATTTGCCGCAATAATTGCGCTCGATCGGAATGATACTTGGACGAGCATTCGCCAAGATTAACGATTCTTCGCTCTTTTGACTGATACGTTGGTTAAGTGGTCTCCATTTTTATTCGCGTCTAACCTCTAACCTCTCTTCGGTTTACCACCCCGGTGGAACCTACCGAGAAAAAAAAGATATTGATATTACGTGCAAAATCTTGCGGACACTTTCAATATCGACTTTTCAGAAGCGCTAAAACGTCTCTTAAGGAATGTAAAAATTTAACTCTTTCAGCAAAGTATGCGTGTTTTATGACATCGAGGTTTTTTCCCACTACCTGTATATTTATTTTTACATATCTTTAATTTATCTTAAAGTTATGATATATTTTTGAATTGCCATTAAGAAATTCTTGGTCAAAATAATTAGGGAATTGTTTTCTTAATGGAGATCATCCAGCAAATGTCGCATGCTCCAAATATTTCTCCTAGCCTACAATCCTAATGTTACATATAATTGCATTTTTTAATTTGGCGATGTTTTTAGATTTGTATGAAATTCTTTAACAAAATTATATCCTATAGTTTTAATATTTAAAATTTAATATCCTAGTTTTGATTCTTGTATATGAATAGGAAGAAGTTTTGGACCATGCTACAATATCTATGATCTTTTTTAGTTGATTCTCGAAATTAATTTTAGGGTTTAAGGTTTAATTTGACCAATTGAAATATATAAATCAATGTGACGTGTTATAGAATCGCTGATCATGCAGATCTTCGTGAAAACTCTTACGGGGAAGACCATCACCCTCGAGGTCGAGGCGTCGGATACGATCGAAAATGTAAAGGCGAAAATTCAGGATAAGGAAGGTGAGAAAATTCTCGATATGCAGGAAGAATCAATCTTGAAGAATAACTAAAAATTTACGTTAAATTGATTGTTAAATAAGATCTACTTAAAATTAAATGAAAAAATATTTGTTTACTCCTTTAAAATTTAATTTAAAAACAATCTCGATATTTCGTCTTTTTTATTTCGAGAGAACCAACTGTTGAATCTTTGTATTTTTATCTGACAAAAATCGGCTTTTTGATCCAAGCGTATTATCTGCTGAACGTTTCGTAAATGTTATACATTTTTATTAATATTAAGTGAATTAGTATGTAAATTACTTTCATTTTCTCTAAGCGGGATATTTTACCGTTTCAGGAATTCCACCGGATCAGCAGAGGCTGATCTTTGCCGGTAAGCAATTGGAGGATGGCAGGACTTTGTCAGATTACAACATCCAGAAAGAATCCACTTTACACTTGGTGCTGCGCTTGCGAGGCGGTGCTAAGAAACGCAAGAAGAAGAACTACTCTACCCCCAAGAAAATCAAGCACAAGAAAAAGAAGGTTAAGCTTGCTGTGCTCAAATATTATAAGGTAAATTGTCTTCTTATTTCTTGCTATCCATTCTCGAGTTTTCCCTTTTTTATTTTCGTCATAATTTTCATCGTAGCGGTATGTATCTTAAATCGAGCATGAAAAATGATTTTGCAGGTAGATGAAAATGGAAAAATCCACCGTTTGAGACGAGAATGCCCCATGGAGCAGTGTGGCGCCGGTGTATTCATGGCGGCAATGGAAGACCGTCATTATTGCGGCAAATGCGGATACACGCTTGTATTCAATAAACCAGAGGACAAATAAATTCCCGGGATATATTTCCACGTACGCATTTTTGCAAATGTTACGTCCTTGTTATCCTATTTGATTTGATTAAATAATTTAATCGAAATACGTAACGATTATTCTGTCCCCGAACACTCTTTCACGTTACACCGGTCCTGTAAATGTCACGTTAAAGAGTCATTTACTCTTGGAAAATTGCAAAGAACTTCGATCTCACAAAGGGTTGTTCTAAAAATTATCTATTATTTTCCATAACATTATTTCACAGTGCCTAAATAGAAGCGCGTTTACACATTTAGTATAACTATACAATTCAAGTTAAATGTTCATGTTAACTTTAACATAATGCCCTATAATTAATTCATTTTGTACACATAGTATATGGAGAGCAATAATCGCGAACTCCAAAATAATATTAGGAAGAATACATATACATAATAATGGTTCCTAAATGCTATCGCGCAAAAAGATTTTACCGATAAATTTCGAATTAATATTTTATACACAAATACGTTCGTACAATTACTTAACGTATATAGATTTTTACATTTCCGACTTGCCTCGCCGTTCTGTATGTGCATTAAGACTCTTTAAGTTCGGCTTTAATACGGAGAACATCTTTTCCGTTGCAGTGGGATGAATGCTCATTTGTAGCTCCGTTAAAGATTCTTCTGTCTTTTAAAGCAAGCATAAAATATGAATGTCAAAAACAGTCTATAGAATATACAGAATGCGGAAAAATTATTCGGATAAATTTCGAACTTATTCAAATCTAAGAGAAAACTAAAAGCAAGAAAATTGTTATCTCTGTTTAAAAAATCTCTTTGTGTACATATTGTATTAATAGATTTATAGATTTGTGGGAAAAAAAAGATTTTTGTCTCAATTGAATAACCAATATTGTTTTGCACTTTGTGACTAATTTTTCCGCACGCGATATTTGTATCGTTAAATTCATTATACTTTTTTTAAGTCATCGTCTGAGCCTTACTTGTCTAAGCAATTGTGCAGCTGTGTGCAAAACCCTTTGCCATTTTCTCATCTCTACGTTGTGCAAGCTCTCCTGCTGTTGCAAAAGGTTAATCCAATCCTCTTCAGTCTTTGGCGTATTTCTGAAAAGCAGGAAGGCACATTATAACACATATAAAAGAACGGTACTCTCCCCTATGTAAAAGAAATCGACAATACATACTTGAGTACGTGTAAGTCCATGATGGTGTACGCAGCAGCTTCTTCCAATCCCCATAGTTTATAATATAGCAAACCATTAATCACCATTAAACATAGTACAGCGACTAGCAGCATTGAGCTGAGAATTATGTTAGTATCGCTCCTAGTATTAGCAGCTGTACGGAAGAGAAAACATGTACATTGAATTCACACTATATAACATTGCGAGTATAATAGAAAAATATGGTGTTATTACTGTGAATGTGCGGCGAGTTAGAGGGAGAAATTTGATGATTCGCAGATATATGCTCGGACGCGTGTGTCTGCAATGTAGCACCTACTCCCGCCGCGCGTCGTCGTTTTCTCGTTTTTCTCTTTATACCTCCGTTTCCATTACCTTCCTCGGACTCCACCGTCAACGCTTTTATCAAACTATTGGTATATTCTTCCAAGCCCGCCCAGCAATTCTTTTCAATCACACCTATTTTTTTCGGAAACAAAATACGCCAGTTTATTCTTCAATATCTTATCGTGTGTACGTCAAATATTTCGCGTCTTGGAATGACGAGTATTATAATTCAAGAAACGCAAACTTTTGATAAATATAAGAAATCGAAAAGCTCAACTAAATTTATAAAACTATAAGAAAATAATGTTTACGTATCAAGGAATTAGGAATAATTATCACGTCGGTAAGCTGATTACAGACTATCTTTCATAGACAATAATCAATGTCTTTAGTATAATAACAAAAAAACAGATTAGATTCCAGATAAGATTCATAACGCTAAATCTTATCCGCGAAAATAATTTAAAAACAAGTTCGTACCTTCAACTTTTAAATCCGTATCTAATTTGCAATCTTCTAGAAATTTTATCGAATTATAATACTCTCTTTTTCCTCAAACTGCGATTTATAGTCTTTAATTTTGAAACTTACTTTTCACAAAACCCCATACACTCTTTTTATATTTGATTTGTGAATAAATCACAAGACTTGTCTCGTTATCGGAAATACTGTTCATACAATAGTGCGTGGAAACACTGAAGGAATCGGCATAAGGTATTCCGGCATTAGCGCTGTCTACATCGATGCAATAAAGATGACCTGGTCTACTACATGGCAACATCACCTGTATAAAATGCCGTATTAAAAAAAAGCATAATATGTATAACATAAATTATTAAAGAGAATTTTATTTTTACCTGGGTCTCTGTAACTTGGCAAGTTCTCGGACCAATAGCTTGGGTTAAACACATCGTGTACGAAAGAGTTCTCATCTTTTGTCCAGTTTGACTGTTTTGCGTCCAGGCAGATTGTATTAAATCTACGCAAGTGAAAACATTAGAAACAGGCAATAGAAATAAATCTATCTATCTATTATACGGTGCATATATACATATATGTACATATATAGCGTTATACATATAAATAATATGTTAGCAACTATGAATTAAAGTTTATTTTTACAAACCATTTTAAATCCACATTTGAAAAAGACGGAGATTGTATTAACAAAGTGGAGAGAAAGAGAAAGAGTGAGAAGAGATTATATAATACATAGGCTGCTTCCGATATTCACTGTCAGTATTGAAAATCTATATTTTTTATATTTTACGTCACATATACCATAAATTTTCAGTACTAACAGTGCTGGCAGTAAATATCGGAATGCAACCATAATCTCTATTTTAAAAACGTGGCTTCAAAACGATTTTGAAACAAGCTTTTTAATATACTTTGAAATATCCTGAAATGTGGATGCATTCTTTAACGTGACAGACGTGATAACGGAATTTATTATCTTGTTACCAATAGTTTTGCGAGAGGTATGAAAATCTAAGAAGAATTTCGAATTCGTGAAGAGCAGAGTGAACAGCTGGTCGATGTAGATAGGCAATGTTGCTTTGTTAACTTGCCGACCTTCATGCAGAGAGGTACAGACCATGGTGCTCCGTATGTTCATTTTCACTGGAACAAGCATTATCATGACCGCGTTACGTGCTGTCATTCGTAATTCAACAAGATGAATAGCATTTATATATTTTCAGACAGGTCCCGATTTCTTATCAAAGTGTCACACGACATATCTTGTTTCCATTTGTGCATTATATATCTTATTATCAGCGGTTTAAGAGTTAGTTCGCCAGAAAAATAAATTTAATGTTAATATTTACAAAAGAGCCTAAAAGTAATGCAGATGCACACAATATTTATTTACTAAACTACTTGGATTGGGAAGATATTTTTATAATTAAGTTGAAGAATCGTCTGAGACTACTTACAGGCATGTTTCTCAGCCTCGCTTTCCGTTGTGTCACTTAAATCCGTTGGATCGAGAACAGGTTCGGGCTTAGGTATTGACGGAGCTGGTGGCTGAACCTGGGGTTCAGTAATTGAAGAAGGCTCAGCGGGAACAGGATCCGCGGTTGGAGATGATGTATTTTCCATAGCGACTGCTTCGTTCTTTATTTTTATTAAATAGAAAAAGAATTTAAAATAATGTTGATGTTTAGAAACTAGATATTTTTTATCGTACAAATTTCGATTTATACACAGATATATAAGTTTATCTTCTTCAATTTACGTTAAGAGTTTATTAATCTACGAGATCCCAAATCAGTTAAAAATATTAAGCTGTAATACAAAAAAAATTTGTCGCATTTATCAAATACATCTTAGATCATTTTAACAATTTGTATTAATCAAATTTGCCATCGTTGTTTCAATACATTTTCTCCATAGAAATTTTTTCAGTAGATAAACGAAAATAGAGCTATTATCCTCTCAATATACATTAATAACATAGCACATGACAATCTCTCAAAAAACAATATTATTTAACAGTTTATAAATATTGTTAGGCTTACCTCGGAGAAGGATTCTACAGAAAGGCGAGTTGCTAACTTGTCGTCGTCTCCCACAGGTAACGGCGGCACATAATCTTCGTCATCAGACGTCAAGCCTAATTCATCACCGTAGCAGGTATGCACAAGCTGCCACATTTCAGCCATACTCATTGGCTGAAAATATAGCAATAGTAGAATTTTTTGTTTGGAAAAAAGGAAAACTTTAAGAGTACGAAATATGTCTTTATAACGTGCGATTAATGCTCATAGAAATATGTTCTTGGAAATAGAACAAAATATTGATGGCTTTATCTAGATATCGCAGATAAAAAGACAAATGTCGTTCCTCAAATAATACATATACACTCAATAACTGAAATGTACCTCGTATGAAGTACATCAAATTACTAAAGCAGACTCGGTATACTCAGTGTTATCAATGTTATTGTAGCCAAAGTGTACTGAGAATTATTCAAGGTGTTCCAAGAAAATATCAGTTTATCAAGTGTTAGCAAAAACGCGCTATAACGCGAGACAATTGAATGGGGTAACACAAAGCCAGGTCTTACTATATAGTCCATTCGAAGTATCTCCACTTTAATTTATTTTAATTAAGAAATAAATTCTCTGAAAATCTAAAGGTTTTTTATCCAATGTCATGCTAAAATTTCCAGATATTATTTATGAATGTATCTCGACATAAAAATATTTTTTTCGAGAGATGATTTTCTCAAAATAAAATCTTACAGTAAAAAGTCTTGAATTAAGTCCACCTTTATATAGATGATCTATAATTCCCTCTTTACGTACATATCTTTTAATTCTTCTAACATTTTTCCTCTTATGCGCGACATGTAAAATTATAAATAAGAATTCTAACGCAAATTACAAATCATCTAAAGTGGACTTCAGTTATATACGATATACGCATACCTCGCCAATAAGAGCATTTTGCCAAACACGAAATAACATCACATATGTTTTATCTCTCGCTCCAAACGACGTTAGGAAGAACTTGTCAGTCACGGTGCATATCAGGATGGCATTTGGAATGACAAGCGCAGTTTTCTCTTTGGTAATAGATGTAACGTCTTTCCAACGTAGGGAGACCAGTGTCTCCCACATAAAGATATTAGCATAAAAACACACATAATTCTGAGACACATAAAGTCTACCGTGTACCAATATCTCACGCTGCAGGGCACAAGAATAATCTAAAAGTCACAAAACTAGATTAATTAAATCGTGGAATGTTAAGTATTGTGTTGTCACGATCGCGTGGACATAAACGGATGTAAAGTTAGTTCGAGTACAAGTGTCTCGTAAGGAATACAAATGTCCCATAATACAATTCCTCGTAGGAGAGAACATTCTTAAAAACATTACTTACCTACCACCAATCTCTCATCGTCAGGCACATCTTTAAATATTCGCCTAAAGTCCTCGGAGCGAGATTTATAAGTTGGATAAAGTACATTGTACCAAGAAGACTTCTTTTTGCTCCGATCGCTGCTACGTGCCTCTTTTTTACTCTCATGAGTCGAACTCTTGTTGAGATCGGCCGAGTCGGACGATCTACTTATTATATCCTGTAACATTTATACGAAATATATTATACGA
This sequence comes from Temnothorax curvispinosus, assembly GCF_003070985.1. NCBI lineage: Eukaryota > Metazoa > Arthropoda > Insecta > Hymenoptera > Formicidae > Temnothorax > Temnothorax curvispinosus. Next base: position 74,974 of record NW_020223777.1, on the reverse strand, counting down.
GTCCTCGTCGAGAAATGCATCAGGTATGTGCTTCGGTATATGTGTACCTGCTGATCGTCTGACTTGTTTGCGCGGAACGACTCCTTAATGGCAGAATCGGAGTTCAATCTGGAATACTCTCGCCTGGAGTGGGCTCTCGGGCTGGGACGCGGGGACAGATTGGGACTGGACACGGGGCTGTTACGATCGACGCCGGTGTTGGCGGACGTCTCCTGTGCATTCTCGTTTCCTAAATTTGTCGAGCCCTGATTGCTCAGACCGGAAGAATTGATGCTGCTGATCACTTCGTGGCTAGATATCAAGAGATTCTCCACAGATTTGTTCCTGTTTACAACAGACAGAGAGAAAGAGGCAGTGAATCAGGGATCAAATAACGCTTTATGTGACCGGGTATTCTCGCGGTGCATCATGCGAAATTGACTGCTCGGGAAGTCGACGATTAGGTACGTACATGCTTGACGCCGAGTGCCTCTGCGCCGTCTCCGTCTCGTAGTGCATAACAAATCACGCGGCGTTAGCGTCCACGCATTCGTGGCCGGAGCTGTCAAACATCGAAAGCTTTTGAGAGAATGGCTCTCCTCTGGGACGCGAGGTCTAAAGTCGAATAGGCGTTACGCGAAAAGAGGGTGGGCTTCACCGGGTTACTGGGGGAGGGAGGGGAGGAGACGGAATAGTAGCGTGGCAATTTGTAGCGTGATACAAGCGTTGTGCGTGTTCGGTTAGTTATGCGTTTAGTTGGCGGCGAGGAGGAGCGTTTTTTTTTTATCCGCGCGCCGGACTATTGGTGCTTGCGCCTACCGCGATAAGAGCGACACATTTCAGATAAGGGGCGGCCGCGCGTCGTCGCCGTGTCAGGCATCACCCGCTTCATATCGCGGCGGCGGTCGCACGACCGCGGCCGTCGGACATCGTCGTCACTGGTCGTCACACTCGTGTCACTTGCGTTTCGTCGGACCTTGGTCTTTCTCCTCCCGTTCCCGCGTTATCGGTTATCGCGTGAGGAAAAAAATATGAGTCTCTCCCTCCCTCGCCCGCGTACACACACGCCACAAAGGCACAATCGTCACGCACGTCGCGCACGAAAGTGCTGCGGTACCGTACTGCACCGTACTTGACCCGCGTACTGTCGATCACGGAGCATGGAATTACATGGAATGACGGGGGATGTCGGGGATGACCAAGCGCACGCTCGCTATACAAGACGCTACATTCAAAAAAGCGCAACGGTCGAGCGATCGGCGCGCGCGCGCCCCGGCCGGCCGACCAATCGTCGGCTACCGGAGACGCAACGTGCGACCGACGCCGATTGGACGATCTCGCGTAGACGCGACGGATTGGCGGGTCAGATCGCCGCCGAATACGACTCGAATCCATGGCGAAATGCTCCGATTTTATTTTCTAAATTCTGAATTTTCTCCTGCATTCTATACTGGCAATTACACAACGTATTCTTTTTTTGTAGGGCTTAGGCTGTGGTTCACTTGACGCTACAAATGCTTCGAAGCATTCCTCTTCTCTTTTCTTTCAATGAAGAAAAGAGAAGAACGCTCCAAAGAATTTGTAGCGTCAAGTGGACCGTAGCCTTAGAAATCTTATATATATTTTTTAAACTGACACCGCGATTCTGGTGGTTGAAAATTCAAAATGAAGAATTTCGTTAAAAAGTCAAATATCTTTAATTAGTACGCTATATTATTACACTTTTATATCGCCTAATTTCTCAGCTGCTTCCGCTACCGCATTCCCGTCCTTCTCTTCCTTCTCCTCTTCGGACTCCGTATCGCTTTGCGGAAAATCAGGAAGCGCTAAGAACAAATGTATAATGGATATCAAGATAAAAATTAATCGATGGAGGACGGAAAGAGGATTGTTCAATATATCCTTACCAAGTCTATCTAATTTCTCTTGCCAGGCATTCTTCAGATATTCCTCCTGTGTAGCGATCACTTCTTTGCTGCTCGCGCAGCGAGCATACTTCTCCAACAGCTCGCCGTTCAACTCCAGAAACGCGTGTCCCCACGAGAACTTTCCGAGATAGAGATTGGCCTCGTCCGGAAATCCCGTTATAATCAAAGTAGCCGCTATAGCTTCGACGCAGCTCAGCTGACAAGGTTTCCCGTAGTTTATCGGATTGGCGGCGACTAAGAACGGCAGTAGGCGAGGATGGGGTGTCTTCATTCTGTTGAAGGGAGTGTCGTCTAGGCGCGCCCAGCTGCAATCCACGACCGCGCAGCCGTACTCCCGTACAATGTCGCAATCCGTCGGGCTCACGCACTGTAACGTCACGCAAAACATTGTCGTGAAAGTTTTTACAAAACAAGGCCGAGTATCAGTAACATTTGTCCGTTCGTTCACTGGCTACCTTATCGCTGATCGGGGTGAGACACAAGCCTGGGAAACGAGCGCCCAGTCGCAGGATCTTTATCAATCCGTGTCTGGCGAGCTTCCTTCCGGAACACTTCTTGGGATCGCAGTGCTCCATGTCCCACATAGCCACGGGAAACTGGACCGACCGCTCGTTGACCTCTGCAAATTCAGACCGAGGTCGTTAAAGCGCCAAATCTTGGCAAGGGTTTGCGACCCGCCTAACCTGCCTCATCGTCTTCGTCGAGTTCCTCAGATTCCTCGCCGCTCTCCCGATAGTGCTTTTGCTCCTTGCCGAGTACGCGACGGGGTTTCCTCTCCAACAATTTGTTCTTGTTCCTCTTCCTACGTCCCGACATCTTTCCGGTCGGGAGTGCTCAGGAATACGCTGGATTAACTCCGGATATGTTATTTCTCCAACATATAACCTATAACGTATAACCTATAAGCAGCGCATGTGCGACAAGATTAAAAAGAGCGAGAGTGAAACCGAGGGCCAAAGTTTAAAACAATTTAACGGGTTAAAAGTTTGATTCCAAATTGAGAAGAAGGTTCGATTATGACGTTTGTATTATTTATAACATATGGTCTTGGTCAACAACAAGTCAATTTCCTCGTACGCGACACGTGACTCACGGCACTCACGCCGATTCATACGAACGCGACTTTAAACTACGCTTCGCGTGAAGTCAGGCGCAATCGATACGTACAGTACATACATACTCGAAATATATATGTAACGCGTCGCATATATATACTCCTACGTCGACTCGAAAAATCAAGACTTTTTTCGATTTCTCCTTTTTTCTAATTCTTTAGAATTAGAAAGGGATAAAAAGTCGTGCCGAGATCAAGATTAATCTACGTCAAATAAAAATGAACATATTTCTATCGATGTAATTAACTTAAATCTCGCTTAACTTATTTTTTTTTTAATAAGAGAGTTAGAAAAAGTAAGAAATTAATCTACAATACGTTGGTAGAAGTGGACATAAAAAGGGGTATTCGCGCACCTGAGTAAAGGATCATTAACGCAAATCTAAAAAAATAGCGACCGCGTTCCTTATTGACGCTGGGCTAATATATAATCAAGGACAGAAACGCCGCGGATTTGCAGATATCGCGTCACCGTGAAAAACGCGATAGACACCGCAGAGAACGCGGAAACGCGAGGTGCCCGCGTGCGCGTGACGAAATACTTAACAGCCGATCGGACGACGTCGGTCCCTTTCACCCGCGATTGGTCCCACCGTCTTACGTAAAAGCACGATCGAGTTTATCCGCGTGTTTCGAGTTTTATCCACTGGTTTCAAGTGTTCACCTCTCTCGCGTATGTATACACAAATAAAATACACATACAGATTGCGCGCAACACGCACACGTAATCATTGACAGCAGCCCGCAGGCGCGCCGCCGCGCCGACGCGACGACTTGTCACTTGTCACGTCAGTTCGCTCGAAATCGCAACGGCGCGAGCGTTTGCGTTCACGTCTCCTCTCTTTTCTTTCTAACAGGTAAATACATCCCTTTAAACTGTTTTAAACGCGCAAACGGAGCGCCGGAGATGACGGGTCGCGAATGCTCGCGGATTCATCTCGAATTCGTCTCGCCACGGAGAGAGGAGAGGAAACTCGCACGCGTGTCTCGTCTCGTCTACGAAGAGCTCGAGGAGTCGCCTCCTCGCGAGGGAGGAGAGCGAAAAGCTTCGCATCCCTTCTTCCCTTTCGAGGGATCCTTCTTGCGAATCGCTTCTCGTTCCGGGCGCACTCGACGTCCTTTATCGTCCCCTCCCGGTGCGCAACAATATGTTGTCACCCGAGTTATACAATCCGCTCTCACCTGGCAAAGGCTCGAGCGATATAAACGTGCGCTATGTGTGGGACACCAGGATCAGGTGATAGTGGATGCGCGTACGCGTCCACTTTTTTAAATGTTTTCGAGACAGGTAGTGAGTTATTTTTTTCCTCCTACGTGCGTTTCATCTTCTCGTTACGATCCTTGAGAGAGGAACAGAGCCTGGTCGGAACGATACGAGCGGCGATCAGCGTTACGCCAAATGAGGCAACGATCATCGAGTCGTGTGAATCGTACATGAGTTCGGCTGATGAAATCCTTGTCGCTCGTTGTGGTTCAAGGGCGAATGTTATCTTAATGCTCGATGTGTCGTTGCAGATGACGAGGATGGGCCGGAGCAGCGTCTGAGCGTCGGATCCCGCCCCGAAGCGAAATTTCCAAGTGCCACAGTTATGTACATGCGAGTGCTGGCGGTCTATGGGAAAAGATTCGGTTTTAAATACTGGAAGATGTCCGATACGTGCATACAGGAGCGATAGATAATCGGACGAGCTGCCACGAGGAAATATACGGACTGTTGAACTTATCGGTGTGTGCACCCCAGCTGGATACTATGTCGGGCGCTGGGCCTATCATATCGCAAACCATCGCTCATCTGGAGAAGGAGAAGGAGCACGGGCCTGTCCCGACCGCAGATTACTCCAGCATCAGAGGCAAGGTATGTCGGGACGCTTATTCTATCCTAAGTCACCTCTCCTGGATAAGTTTTACAATATCTTTTAAGAATGTGGATTACTGTGAATTCTAGAACGTCTTGGTCAGTCCGTCTGAGGATCAGTACGAACTGTTGCTGAGGAGGCTGAAAGAAAGGATTCAGGATGGAGGCAGCGAGACGATCTTTGACATTGGCATCGCTGAAGGTCAGTACCGGAAAAGATATATTGAAAAAAAAAGAGATATGCGTGATCATTGCTGGATACGTTGCATTAAACTTTTTGTCTACGCGATGCTCTCAGATGGATCCGAGGACGGATTGAAGGAAGATGAGTACGAAGCATCGGTTGCCACTTTACAGTCTCTTGCCGCGACATTGGAGGCGGACTGCGTGCTTCTACGTCAGAGTAAAGCAGACCACGGTCTAACGGGACAGTACCTAGTGAGGAGACGTTTAGATCGACAGGATTTCTTGGAGATCAGGTTTGTAGTTAATAATATAGTTTTTGGATCGCTCGATAGTGTACACCTAGCTGTAACATGAATTATATATGCTGTAAAATAACTGTTCATAGGGTTGCTGTGGTCGGTAATGTGGATGCTGGTAAATCCACTCTATTGGGAGTACTGACTCACGGTGAACTTGACAATGGACGAGGATTGGCGCGTCAGAAATTATTCCGCCACAAGCACGAGGCTGAAACAGGACGGACTAGCTCTGTGGGCAACGATATACTTGGATTCGATAGCGTTGGTGAGTGATCGGCTCTCCATTGCGCACTTTATGTGATTATTCATCTATACTATTAGCGTCATTATATATTTACAGGTAACGTAGTTAATAAGCCTGAGCACGGGTCATTGGATTGGGTGAAGATATGTGAGAAATCCTCCAAAGTAATTACATTTATCGATCTCGCCGGTCACGAGAGGTATTTGAAGACGACTGTCTTTGGAATGACGGGACACGCTCCAGATTTCGGTAAAAATACACATTGTATAGTTATTGTAACTACAGTAAAATCCGGAATCGAATTAGAATAAGTTGATGAAGGTATTTCCTTTTTTTGTCCGCGATATCGGCATGACATTTGCAATTATGCAATTCAAAAGAACTCCGTGAACGCATCGTAATCTCAATGCAAATGTTATTCCAGGTATGCTAATGATCGGAGCAAACGCCGGTATTGTAGGGATGACTAAAGAACATTTGGGACTTGCCTTAGCGTTGTCCGTACCGGTATTCGTTGTCGTGACGAAAATCGATATGTGCCCGCCGAATGTTCTGCAAGAAAATCTGAAGCTGTTGATAAGGATTCTGAAATCGCCTGGTTGCAGGAAGGTCCCGGTTACAGTGAAGACTCCCGACGACGTGGTAGTTAGCGCTACTAATTTTGTCTCAGAACGGTTAGTTCGATATATCATCAGAATTCTATGTGAAAAAAGGAAGAAAGTACTAGAATGATATTCATAAAATAATGCGATATTTGTTTCGTACAGGTTGTGTCCAATATTTCAAGTGTCCAACGTGTCTGGCGAAAATCTAAATCTTCTTAAGATGTTTCTCAACTTATTGACTGCGAGAATTACTAGTCATGATGATGAACCTGCTGAGTTTCAAATAGACGACACATATTCCGTGCCGGTACGTACATCATATTACATAAATCTTTTTCGAGTATACGACAAGAATGTATTATGAGAATTGAAAATTACAGGGAGTCGGTACGGTAGTGTCCGGTACAACTTTAAAGGGTATCATAAAGTTAAATGACACGCTGCTATTGGGACCCGATCCGCTCGGTCGTTTTACACCTATAACCGTCAAAAGTATCCATCGAAAGAGGATGCCTGTCCGCGAAGTGAGAGGTGGGCAGACGGCTAGTTTTGCTCTGAAAAAGATTAAACGATCGCACATTCGCAAGGGTATGGTAATGGTCGCACCTGCACTTAATCCACAGGCCTGTTGGGAATTCGAAGGTGAAATTTTGGTCTTGCATCATCCTACAACAATTAGCTCCCGTTATCAAGCTATGGGTAATTATCGTTTTGGACGATTATTGTTATACCCTCATCTCTCGTATAAATAAATGATTCCTAAAATTATTGCAGTACATTGCGGCAGTATAAGGCAAACCGCTTCTATATTGTCAATGTCTCAGGATTGTCTAAGAACAGGCGACAAAGCCTTAGTACACTTTAGATTTATCAAACATCCTGAATACATAAAACCTGGACAGAGAATGGTCTTCAGAGAAGGTCGTACTAAAGCAGTAGGAAATGTAGTGAAACTTATACCGCATTCGAATAGTATAACTACGCAGGCATCCAGAATTAATAAGCCGAATAAAACATCGCAGAGTCGGCAGAATGCGAACTTGCAGGTATCTATGCTGTACTTGATATAAAAATTTAAATGATCATTGTCTAACATTTTATTTATCGTTCCTTCAATTCGCATAATTATGTAAAAACTTTTACTATTTTTATTAGTTTTACAGAAATATAACAACGAATAATTTTTCTGTTTTAGGCACTGGAAATAACCGAAACTGATTCAATGATTGAAGCACAAACAGCTAAACAGGAGAACATGCCGCAGAAATCTGGGCTGAATCAGAATAAGAAAGGCAGAGGTCGAAGAGGGGGACGATCTCATAACGCTATCAATAGTATTCAGCCTTTAACAGAGCAGAACCCACCTGCAAAAGTGTAAGAGCCGTCAGTGTACAAAGAACACATAATTAGTGTTCTTATAACTTTCTGCTACATATGAGTTTCTCAAAATGTGATCTATAACATAAGATATGAAATTATCGTATTCTTTAACAAAAATTTTCTTTTCCTGATAGAAAAAAACTACACCCTATAGACTGTGTAGGAACCCCTATTCTTTATAAATTTATTAGAACACATCAGATACTACAAATTTATTGCAGTACAATTTTTCATGTTTCGACTACTTTAATCATATTAAAAAGATATTCTTTTAATAACGTGACAAGATATAAATCGGTATTTAAAAATTATAAATTATTTATAAATTATTTTTGTAAAAGGCGTATGCGCGTATCTTAAGCCAACATCATACACAGATGAATTCAATATCAGGAAATACATGACACACGTGTGTATCGGTACATATACATTTGTACAAGAGATTATGCAAATTCTTTTTATTAACGCTTCTAGAATTTAATAAAGATAAAACTTGAAATATGGCCAATGCTGTGTATATCGTAATAATCCATCTTGTATGATAATTGATTAATATCAAGAGAATATAATCACACTATACTTCGTTCAACCTTGTAATACATTTTGCAATTTCAAGCAGAGCTGTATCATACTATATTTCAAATATATAAAAAAAAGAAAATTTTCCATTGTATCAGACATATGTATATTCCCTAATAAATCACTCACGTGCTGCTGATTACGGAGAGAAAAAAATACATTTCTTTCACAAATTCAAGTCATTTCTATATAATTGAACACTTATTTATTATAAGTTGTACATATTGCTAAAACATTGTGATCAGAAATGTATTAAATAAATGGAAATCTTGTTTTACTACATAGAAAATTTTACAAATTTCATTATCCTTCACAGTGACAAAAATTACTTAACAATTCTCATCGCTGTTCAATCTAAATACAGAAACCGTATGCAAGGTTTGGCAAATAAATTTATATGATCTACAAATCGGCTATTTCTTAAACTTATTTTTTTCCTCTTCTAATTGTCGCTTTAATCGGTTTGCGATATCTCTCAGCTGTTTAATAAAGTCTTGTGGACTAGATATAGGGCGGCGCGTCCCGTTAATCATGCCTGCTCTAATTAGTACGTACACTACAAATTGTGCGGTTTGTCTTATTGGTTTAGATTCTGCTAACTTATTAATTAAGTTTTCATTATTTAATAGGTACCGGAAGAGAGCTCTTAGAGGCATCCTCGAAAATTATTTTTCTATATATCCTCGCAAACACATGCGCGCTTTATACTTTCGGTATCTCGAACGTGCACGTGTTACGATATTTCAATAGAAGTTCACGCTTCAGTCTTAATTGCTTGCGCAAAGTCTCGAGCTTTTGCAGCTGTTCTTCCTTGCTATATTCTATCCCAGGTAATCTCTTGATCTGCAAAAAGTGCAACAGTGTCATATCGAGCATCTCTTGGGCAGAAGAATACTACTCTTACCTGCGACCTTGCGGAGTCTAGCTTCTTCTGTAATTCCAAGATCTTGTGGCTGGTGTCCTGCGACTCCTTTGCCTTTTGCGTAGTGTCATGCGGATCTTTCTCGACGCTGAAAATCACAACTAACAGCACCATCTTATGTAAATACATCGGAGATATAAACATTCATGTATCCACATTTAATTGACAATCCACGTATTGTTTCTATCCGTTGCGCATTATTGCACAGAGCGTTCCTGAAACGCTTGGATAAACCTCTCAGGAATTTCAGTTATATAGTTATTGAGTATTGTCAAGTAAGAGAACAAGTGTTTGCAGATTTACACTCATATGACATCACTCTAATTAATGGTCAATGGAATACATTGATGGAGTTTGATCAAACATTTCAGAAACAACCTATGTTTGGCGACTCAACCATCATTCTTATGAATTTTTACTATTATTTGATATCTTTGAGTATGTATAGCTAAAGTATCTCTACATGTAACACGAGAAAACAAACTGAATCGCTACGAGAATGTTTGCCCTTTTCCTCTTGAAGCTATGTCTCAATTTATAGCCGCTTGCGCAACCACCGTTATGTATTTTGCATTTATTTTTTACGAGTAGGTACAATTGTTTCCACATTGCAGCGAATAACTCGAATACGAAGAAGCGACAGAAATGCAATAAAAAAACGCGGTTAATATCTTGGAAGTCCTCAAAGGGAAAAAAAGAAACTTTTTTTTCGAAACTTTATAAAAGCGGCGCTGAGAAAATTTTGATCCAGGTCGATTTGAGGTTATGTGATCATCTTGGACGTTGACGACTCGCCCGAGCATGGGAACCAGGAGGGATCGTCGGGAATACGTACCTGCGAATAATCTCGTAAATGAGCGGCAATATTTCCACGTCTAGATCGTCAACGGTGAATTGGGTCCTCAGCGAAACGTCCTCCGACTCCACCGCCTCCATTGTGTCGGGAACATGACAGATAAGAGATGTGTTCTTTGTAGCTGCACCGCGTCATACTTTCTGCACTTGAGGTACAAATAGACACGTGATTGGACGTCGGCGTCGGGAAAAAATCTAAACAATTTGACAAGTTATAATTAGATTTAATTGTTTCTTGCACTAATGTTGCACTTTCTGCATTAAAAAAGGAATAGTGTATGTATAATTAGATGTCAGAGAGGAGAAGAGGGAGAAAAGAAACAAAAAAAAACAAGCTGCTTCTTTCTTTAGCAGTGGGCGCGTTCAGCAGACCAAGCTGCTGAGTAGCAGTCGAACGTGATTGGCTCTTACTTTTAGAACCAACCAATCAACGCAGAGTGTTGATAAGACAAACTCAACAGTTGTGTCTGCTGAACGCGGCCAGTGACGTCTCTTCGGAGATTCTCGCGCGAGAATCCATGTGAACGGGGCTTGAGCCTGCTGACGTTCTGCCGCTACGTTCACTCCGTTCGACGCGCAGCGACGCAGCCGCTGTCCGCGCTTCTGCTCTCCGATATTTCCGACGGGTTCTCTCTCCATGGAGATGGAGTAACTGCGAATAAATTGACAGGGAGAGAGTCCGCGAGTTGTACGCGAACGGGCGTACTACGCCCAGAGAAATATTCTACTCGGGAATTCCAGCAAGACATCGAGCGATAAAATGGACGAAGCGAAATTTCTGAAGAGGTAAGGGGAAGCTGTCTGCTTCTGCATCTGTCAAACGATCTGTCAGTCGTCTGTCAAATATGATTCTTTCACGTAGGACGTGTCTTGAAACGTTCGATAAACGATAGTCTCGCGTAAATATCTCGTGGAATTGAACACGAAAAAAAAATTTAGCTAAAGGATTTGCTGCTATATATACGGACAACTAACATTTTTTGCTGCGAGAGCTAATTAATTTTGCAATAATAGTAAAATCTTTTGCTGCTAGCAAAGTTCAGCAAAACTGTTTGCTATTGCAACAAAATGTTTTGCTATTATTGCAAAATTAATTAGCTCTCGCAGCAAAAAATTTTAGTTGTCCCATGTTTAACAAATAGATTTGCTGTTGCAGCAAAACCTTTTTTTCCGTGAATTGTAACGCGGCAGATTTATGTAATTCTCATATTCGACGTTTATAGGAAAGTGAGATCCGGGACGTTGGACGTCCACCCAACGGAGAAGGCTCTCGTGGTGAATTATGACGTCGAGGCATTGATATTGGGGGAACTGGGAGATCCCATGCTTGGTGACCGCAAGGCACGTATTTTCTTATTTCACTTATGTGAAGAAATATAATTGACTCGCAATTGATCTGAGCTCTATTGATACATTTGCCCTTGCGTACAGGAATGCCAGAAGATAATCAGGCTGAAGAGCTTGAACGCGGACACGAATGTTTCTCTCTTGGCGAAGGAGGTGATGGAAAAGTGCTCGTTGATACACGAATCCAAGTTGCACGAGGTCGAGCAGTTGATTTATTATCTACAAAATCGTCGGACCAATGACATCGGCGCAGGTAACGTAACGCGGTTTTTACGTTTGCAGAACCCTAGAAGTTTACTTGAACTTTTTAATTTTTGTAGGTAGCGGTAGTAATTCTCAGCCGCCAAGACCGGCGTCGACGAATTCAATGATCACGGAGAATAGCGAGATTGAACGTGCGGTCATTAGTAACGTCGACAGTTACATCGAGTTATTGTACGAGGAAATACCGGGCAAGATTAAAGGTTCATCGTTAATTTTACAATTAGCGAGGGTACCTGACAATCTTTTGGAATTGACCAAAAATGGTAATCCTCGCGTTATGTACCTTCTTCTATAAATAATAATTTCTGGATAATAATTTTAATTTTTGACTCGTGTGACGATGAGAATATTATATACCGTTGAAAATATTTCATTGGTTAATATTGTTATAATGAAGTTGTTTTTTTGTTCTCATACAGAATCATTGTTAAGTGCATTAGCTCGAGTCCTGAGAGAGGATTGGCGGCGCAGCATAGAATTGTCTACGAACATCATTTATATTTTCTTTTGCTTCTCAACGTATAGCCAGTTTCATAATATTGTGCTCGAATACAGAGTAAGTTGCGAATGCTGATGAAACTTATTGTTAAATAATCAAGTACCTCTAGAACTACATTCGTATTTATTTTTTTCTGTACAGATTGGCTCTCTTTGTATGGATGTAATCGATTTTGAATTACGTCGCTATGACCAGTGGAAGGAGGACATGGAGAAACGCCGGAAACAATTTGAGAACACCACCGGTCTAACGTTTTTCCCGGCGAGCAATAATGACAATTGTGATAGGAAGATCAGGATCATCGACGATATTTGGAATATGGAGGGTCCGTTGGATTATGAGGTGAAGAGACGATCTGCGGAGGTATCTGTGACTGTATCCGAGAGTGACGTTAAGAAGCTGAAGGAGGAACTTGAGAAAAGTCGCAAGAAGTTCAAGAGTTTGACCAAGAAGCAAGAGCAGCTGCTGCGAGTTGCATTTTATCTACTCTTAAATATTGCTGAGAATGCTATGGAAGTCGAAAGGAAAATGCGTAAAAAGAATGTCATCGGTATGCTGATTAAAACGTTAGACAGGACGAATACTGATCTGTTGATCCTGGTTGTCACATTTTTGAAGAAACTATCGATCTTTCGCGAAAACAAAGATCTTATGGTAAATATTAAATAATATTTTATATAAATCTTCGAATATCTGCGTTATGTAACAAATATAGATATAAATTGTTCATATATCACTTACAGGCAGAAGAAAATATTATAGACAAATTACCGAGGCTCTTACAAAACAATAATCCCGATCTTATATTAAGTACCTTAAAATTGTTATTTAATCTCTCTTTCGATGCTAAATTGAGAGCCAGAATGATTAGAGTTGGTATGTTACCAAAATGGATAAAATTGCTTAGCCAAGGTAAGATTTATTTAAAAAGTGACTAAGGAGATGTATATAATTCTTTTTTTTAATATGAGAATGTGTAAAATAAAATTTCTACGTGATATCTATTCAATATATTTATGTGTCGTCAATATTATATTCACAGCTGACATAAAAAATAAGAGCACGATTGTGGGACTACTCTATCATGCAAGTATGGACGACAAAGTGAAAGCAATGTTCACAAATACAGATTGCATTCCTATGGTATGTAAAAATCTATGAAATTTCGATATAAATTTAATAAGCTTGAAATTTACTTCACTACATTTGTACGTTTTGTTTAGATAACAAACATGATATTAAATTCCGAGGACGAACACGTAAGATCTGAATTAATAGCGCTCGGCATAAATTTAGCCATCAACAATAAGAATGCGCAACTGATGGTGGAAAACAATCGTTTGCAAGGTCTTATAAAAATCGCATTTAGAAATCAGGACGCCCTCGTGATGAAGATGATTAGAAATATTTCCCAGCACGATTCGACGAAAGAAAACTTTGTCGTGAGTTGAAACATTAACACGTTAAGGATTATACAATAAATATCGATCATCATAATTTGCTCGTGTGTATTTAATAGGAATTTGTCGGTGATTTCGCTATGGCCCTGACTCAGTCTGATTCTCAAGACTTTGTACTGGAAGTAATCGGCGTGTTAGGCAATTTAGAATTGCCTGATTTGGATTACTCTCAAATCATTCAACGCTGCAATCTTATACCATGGATACGTAATAATCTGGTTCCAGGTACGATCTTTTTTTATCTCGCATTGCTCTTTTTTTTATTTAATGTTAATAAGTAGAATTGAGATAATATTAAATCTTACTTTAGTTAGTTTTTTATACACGTTGTCTTTTATATCTACAGGTAAGGCACAAGATGATATAGTTCTTGAGATTGTCATATTTCTGGGTACTGCAGCTTACGATGAAGATTGTGCTCGTTTGTTATGTAAAGCTGATATACTTCTCTCTCTTATCGAACTCCTTAAAGGTATGTATTGAAACGCAAAAATCGTGCAGAAGGCCGTATTTCCAAATGCAATAAGTATTCACGATAAATTATATCATTACAGCCAAACAAGAGGATGATGAAATGGTTTTGCAAATTATTTATGTTTTTTATCAAATTGCAAAACATGATTCGACCCGAGATTATTTGATTCGCGAGACTGGTAATGGTAATATGTAGTCAATTTTCTCAATCGTTGGATCCGTTAAAGACACACAAAATAACACGGCAAATATACTTTGCGAATATCTTTAAACTACATGAATAAATTGTGGAAAATTGTGATGTTATTTGCAGAAGCCCCGGGATATCTAATCGATCTGATGCACGACAAAAATCCTGCAATTAGAAAAGTCTGTGATACGTGCTTAGATGTTATTGCCGTAAGTATAACTAAAAACGCAAATGCAAATTCATTTTTTCGTTTTCATATAAATAACATGCCAATTATTCGAACTATCCTAGATGTGCGACAAGAATTGGGCGGCCCGCATAAAGGTGGAAAAGTTCCGATCGCACAATCAGCAATGGCTGGAAATGGTCGAGTCTATCGGAACAGATTCAATCAATCATATGCTACCGGACGATGACGATAGTCTATCTCCGTTCATTAGCGGTGACCTACTAAAACATACTATATTATTTCCCTCTGGTAATATATTTTTTTATGTTTTCTTTTTTTTACGAAGTTATTATCTGTCACAGCTATATAATAGACTATCATGCTCGCACAGGTAACGCGGCGTCATTTAATGCGGATGACGGATTTTCAACTATGAAAAATTCATCGGAATCATCTGAAAATCCCAGTCGGCCTGTCAGTAGGTACGTACTCGATGACGCATATGTACTTGACCCAACGGTGCGGCATTAATTATAAATAAATGAAATGCGATTACGCGAGAAACTCATTACTTATATTTTAGGTATCGAGATCTCGACGAAATAGGCGAACTCGTGGCTCGTTCTAAGTCTCGCATGTCCGTTGCTTCAGGTATAGAGGATTTGTATTATAATTCTAGAATGAAATTCGGTGATTCGGATTCCCACATTTTAATCTGAAGATTAATTCAAACGTTCTGATATAGATATGTGACTTAACTTTTGACAAAAGATGCCTAGGATATTTTTCATTATGTTAACGTCATATATATGTTCGATGTAAAAAAAAAAAAACAAAGAAACGTTTGCTACTATTTACAGAGACATGCCTGCTTAAACTAAAGATTTGATTATATATAGACTGCTTTGATCTCATAGTCAAATATCTTAGTTTAGCCTTTTATTTTTTTACGTATTATCTTTTTACATCTTAATTTATTTATAAGTGTCCGCTTTACACTGATGCGCATAATTTTATTACGTTGCAAAATAATAGTATTAAGTTTATTCGAATTTATCTTGCGATAGGCTTTGAGGCAGTCAAAATAGTGTGGTAATGTATATGTGGTTAATGTAAAATTAGTATTTATGATAGTTCAGAGGTCTCTCGTAGTATTTATATTGTTAATATCGGTTAATAAAAAGACAAGTGGTGTATGAAAATACCGAACAGTTTAGAGCAACGGTAGAGATGGAATTACCTATATTCTGAGAGTGAAACGTTTTCTTATTCATTGCGTGCAGAATATTGTGCAATAAATATAGCGTATTTAACTTCTATATATATCTTTTTCACTTTCTTTAGAGACTAATCAAATATGTGTACATTCTGTGTTGTCTTTCATTTTTCATTGCACCTCTTGTCCCTTCGTTATTAACTTATCACATTTATATTAAATGTAAGATGGTATTTTACTATATCAACCAAATGCATGACTTATAGCCATCAATTACCCTCTACGTGATAAAATAAAATTATGATTGAATCTCGTAGATTGTCAGTGTGTACGCTGATTTATTTAAAAAAATTTTCCTTATAATCCGATTCCTTATTCAATACGAAACTCTCTTTCGCTTGATTTTGACCTTTGATTGTCTGGATTGTCAGAGTTTCAATATTATACTTTAGTAAAAAAAGAAACTCAGACCTAGTGTAAAATATATATTTATTGACAATTTAACAATTTACTTAACTTTGTTATTAGAGCTTAAATTTCTTCGTATAACGGCTTCACCTTTAGGTCGAAATACGATAGTATAACTATTGTCTCCGTCAGTGAAGAACATGTGCTCTTTCAAATCGAAACTAACGGGACTGTCTGCAAATCCTTGTACGTCTAAACTAACCCACTGCAAAGTATTTCGCGATAATACATATTGTTTTAACACATCATACACTTCTCGTATCTTTTTTCGTGTAAAGAATCCAGTCCACTGCAAATACTGCACCTGTCCGACATATATAGAAGGAGAAGGACACCGGTATGCGTTTGCATAATCGTCCTCTTTTTCAGTAGACCTAAAAATATTATAACTATCACTGTCATATTCCTTCAGTCTTACCATTGGTGAAAAAATATTTAAAAACGTGAACGAACGTACAGATCACCATCAATGCTGAAAACTCCAAGCCACTCGAAGAAATCGGTATCAGTCTTACTGCATCTATCTGCGTAAGTAGGAATCGTTAATGAATATTTAGTCCTTTTTTGGGAAAGTTTCTGGTGACAAAGACAGACGTTATAATTGCGGGTGTGAAACCACGCCGCTACAGATGACGGACACACGTTGATCTCTGAAATATTTAGATAATTGTGTAAAAAAGGAAATTTATATGTAAATACTGTAATACGTTATTTATTATAGAAAGGCAGAAGTATGTGTACCTGGTGAATCCCATGATACTATGACATCAAATGTCTGTTTGAGTCGTTCTTCCAATGCTACTCGAACTCTTTCATAATTCTTCTTACCAGGAATAAAACTATCATTTGTTAAATCGATTCTCACTACTTTGAGTTATATAAAAAAAAAAACGTTCAAATTTATATCAAAGAAATATACATTCGATTAAAATAGACTATAAATAATACATACATATGTCACATTGTACAATGTAATTGTAGGATGTAATTCATTGCTCAATTATATTATTTGCTCGGACTTACTGTAGCGCGTATGAGGTTTGTGGCTGAAGGCAAAGGGTTTCCCTTCTAAACCAAGTGCTTGGTAATCATCTGCCAGCAAAGAGAGTACCAAGCGTCCAGTCGGAGTTAGACAAACGGAATTCTGCAGGTCTATTTTATTTTCTATTGTCAGAAGATTGATTTCCCCTGAAATTTGAAATGCAGATGTTAGTAGAAACATGAGAATATAATTAAGAGAAGAATATATGTGTGTATCTTGAGAACTTGACATATTATGTACTGCATATAATTCCATATCAATCTTTAAACTTAAAATTGACAGACAAGAATTCTCATTAAGTGTAAAAGTAAAGATATTCTGTATCATGTTTTTTTTTATTTTGATTAACTTGAAGAAAAAAATGATTTTTTTTCTGTAGGCAAGTATGTACTACGTGTATTTTATTTCGCAATTAGTAGATACTACGCAAATAATGTAAGATACACAAATATGTAAAAAAAGTCAATAATAAATTTGCCTTTTTTTACGAAAGCCTCGATGAACTCTATGTTTAAGAGATCACTGACGCGCAGCTTATTTATTCGATAATAATCTGTATCCTCCGACAGACAATTGTGTAAACTTTGAGGAACGGTAACGGTGTCGGGAAGTACCACGGATATCTGGTAACACAGAAAACACTTATTACTATCAAGGTTTGCGAGCTGAATCTTGAAAGAAGTTATTAGCAAGTTTACCGAATGATTGAAGTAATGATTCTTCACTGCCACAGGCACGTCTGCTTTCCTATAATCTATCGTTTCCACGGAAGTGTGGTGCGGCGGTGGCTCGAGATTCCATATCTCTGGATATAACATGTTTCTTTTTTTCTATCGTAACTTTTCTTTTCCTAGAATATAACAGTCATTACAATTAGATTTAATAAAAAATTCACGATTCAATATTTTTCCTCTTAAAATTCCTAAAATATGTGACAAGATTGAGAATTCGAATCTTTCGTTTGACATGCAGCTGTCTTACCATTAAACTATCTACCGTTTCGAATAAAGTACAACAATGTAATGGTCAGAATTATGATGTAAAAATACATCAATATAATGTAATGAATGAAATGTAATAAATAGAATAAAATGCACTTTAATGAAAAATGATATAAATGTAGTATTATAATGTGACGTAATGTAATAAGTTAAAATAACTTTTTACATGTAAACACAACACAAAATATCCGACACACCACGTGGTCGTCTCGTGCATATACCTAACTTAACCTAAATCTTCAATCGATTAATCGAAGCTATGATGCGTGGTGGGGAGTGGGGGCCATTTTTTTCTATTTTTCATAAATCACTGAACTCTTTACATACTGCAATAAGTGATCTATTGTTCTGGCTGTCGCCAGTGAGAAATGTTTTTGAGGGTATTCCTCTATCCTTCTAGCACTATTGATTAATCAATCGCACTGAGAATGTCATTTTTATGCTTCACCTAATATTGACGGACTTAGACTAAGTAGCACAAGAGCCTCGGTAGCGCAGTAGGCAGCGCGTAAGTCTCATAATCTTAAGGTCGTGAGTTCGATCCTCACCCGGGGCATTTTTTTTTCAACGTAATTTTTGCAAAAACGAACATGATAATTGCCAAATGAAGTTTTTATTACGTATATAATAAACTGTTATAAAATTTATATTATAAAAATTATAATTGTGACATAATTAAGTAGGTACTCTCTTAAATGCAGAAATGGAAATATTTACAGGAACATCTAACATAAGGATAAAGGATGATCGTGAATTCTCGAAATGACAACGTTGACTTAACAATTAAATAGTTTTTATTTTCGTCTCTTTTTGGATTCATTAGGGTTTCTCTTCATCCAGTACTTGACGGCACCGTCCGGTCTTATGCCCAGCATAGCCGACTTCGAATTTACATCGCGCATAACAAACGGAGAGTATCCAGCTATGTAATCGTCGTCGAGCGGATTATTTTTTACGCGCGCCAAACGTGACGGGCGTTGATCCGGCATCGGTTGATCGTCGCATAAAATGGGATTGTTGGCGTGTTTTCCACCCTTCGGCATCGGTAGCGAGAACTGAAAAATTTCGTCAATTTTACTTTTGCCACCTTTCGCATTCGCATAACTCGATGGATTACATCGGAAACTAGTGCACAGCGTACCTTCTTTCCCTTGGCCGAGAGAGGTTTCCGAAAATTGATGTGAATCTGTTGTTTCCCATTCTCATCTAACGTGACCTCGACTTTCTTCAGCGTCCTGTTACCGCAGTGCGGGCAGAAAATCTTCGTCATGACGCTGGTGGTCTTGAAACAGGCGTAACATCTGAATATGAACGTTCGCATCTGTTTAATCACTCTGCCATCCAGTGCGACGACATTCAGTCCCATTTGCATGAGCACATTTTGCATCGCGAAATCCATCGTTAAGCATGCGACGGTTGCCGCTTTTTCTTCGAGAATCTCCGAGTCCATTTGCTTCTTTATATTGGAAACATTCGCTGTCAAAAAAGAAATTATTAAAAATTAACTTCTTGAATATATTTATGTACTTATGCATAGAGTGATGTATTGTTTTGTGTGAGAGCAATTGATTAATAGTCGCGGCAGATCTTGAGTTCGATTTCCATTCTTATCTCATGTATGTCTTAGTTTTGTACGAGGTTGATTGGAGATTTTAAAGATTAAAAAAATGAAGGAATATATGATTAATGGTAATTAATTTCAAAAATCCATATTTTAACTGTATATACTTATGCATTAATTGTTATTTAAAAAAGTTAATAGATAAAATTAAATTTACCTGGTGTGATCCAACCACTGTCATCGTCGTCATCGTCATCGTCATCATCATCATCATCCTCGTCATCCTCATCTTCATCCTCAGACGATTCGTCACTTTTGGACGTATCGACAGGAGCAAGAATGTCATCCACAACACACTTGCCCTCGCTCTCACCCTCTACTTCTAAATCAGTTGGATTGCACTTTAATTTGGAAAACTTATCAGCTAAATCAACCGTTTTGTCTTCGTCATCTGACCCAGCCGTTTCATAATCTGACTGTGATTCGTCTGAGGATGCAGATGCGTAAGGAGTACATTGTTTTTCCGTGTCATTTATCTCTGCATCATTCGTCGCATTATCTACCGCCGAATTACTTATAATCTGTATGTGTGTGATATCTTTTTCAACATCAGTCTCTTCCGTATTATCTGAAGCTTCTGCATTGTTATCCACGTCCGATTCTTTTCTCTCCTAGATACAGAATATGAATTTAGATTAATGAAGTACATGTATACAGAAACAATTAAAATATCTTACCCTTTTCTTCGGCATGTAGAAACCAACTGGCAGTTTAGGATCATCTCCGCTTGGTTTATCTTCCACAGATTTAATGGTCCTTATCGTTGGAACATCCTTTAAATGTGCTGTCCCGACTTTCTCTTTTTCCAACTGATACGTGAGCGCAATTACTTTGATGTCAGTGGCAGACAAGCTGATGTAGTCGCCGCTTTTCTTTGAAAATTCAGTCACTGTAAATATATTAAAAATATTAGTAACATAAGTACATAGAAACATACAGTATATATATGTATATCGTTTGCTGCGTGTATGACACGTACAGCGCTTTCGTTCCTCGCGTTAGTGATAAACTGTCTTAAGTGGAAAGAGAATTTGAAAGAAAGAAATGACTACTGCGCAACAATAAATATATGCTGTATTCAATCATATGTCTTCTCGCACGTACTTTCGACAGCCACAAAGATGCTAATGAGCTTTATTTACCAAATTTAATGTTTTCAGCAAAAGCCTCCTGAATCTTCAAGTCGTACGGCAGTACGACCAATCTTCTCAACTGCCTCTTGCTCGTGATCTCGTCGACGACAGCCTGTTCGGTCAAAATGTTGACTCCAATGTCCTACAATTAAATTTTGTAAATTAAAATTTCGTTGGAAACGGAGGGGCTAGAATATATTTATACGTTGTATTTTTAATAAAGCGATACTTGAACAAAATTATATCTTAGTTGCAAATACATTGATGAAACACACACATGTACACACAGCTTCTTGGTTAGAATTAAATATCTTCGCCTTCATTTATACGCATAAATTTATATCTTACTCAATAATTACCTGCAAGGCAGCATTTCTTATGAAAGCGCTTGTATCGACGATAAGATATTCCACTTTATTCCTATTTTCCATGATTACACGTGGCCCACGTGAGGAATGCTTCGTACAACGTGTGTATACAACTGCGACGAGCGAAATAAAGAAGTATTTGGCTGATGGCTCCTGCTCACAGGGTCACAGGACGCGACAGTGGCGGCAATCGGCAATGCGGGGAACGAATTGAAATAAGTGCGCGAACTCAAATGACAAACTTCAGGGTGA
>NW_020223777.1:48090-53514 GCF_003070985.1 Temnothorax curvispinosus | reverse complement strand
TTAATCGGAGTTTAGTCAAGAGAATCTTACGTCGATCGCAACGCCGCCGCGCCGTGCAGCGGTAAAAGCGCCAAACTGAACTATAGGTGGCGGCCGAGCGCCATCTAGCGTTGCCTCGCGCAACTAATCATCGCTGAACGCGGCCGAATCACAAATACGGGAATGCGGCAAGCGGCAAGCGTCCAAAGCGGTGACCGCATTTTATATCGGGCAAATGCGATTGGTCACTTCCAATGGACTAATCAACGATTAAGTTAATCGGAGTTTGGTCGAAGTGGCCCGAATTCGATCAATTGAATAACCTCAATCTTGATTTGGTTCTGTTTGATTGAGTTCTAATTTCCAATTTGCAATTAATTAGGCGGAATCTTTGACTTTGATCATCCGTTGAATAATTACTCGCTAGACGCTTTTCTAAAACAAAAAGAAAGGCTTTACGAACGCGGTCAGTTGTTACTTGCGGGAAGAACAAGTACGATTGAGGAAAGAACCTGTCAATCTGTCATTAAACTGGGGCCAATCTGGGCTTTCCGGAACTTTTACAATAATTTTGATTGTCGAGCGCCGATGTTCGCAGTTTCGAATTTTAAGTTGTCACAAGTTCAATGATTATGCTTCACATGCATTATATTATGAGCATTAAGTACTTTATTAGATAACGAATTATTTAGATTTAAAAATATTTTGTTGATAAAATCAAGTGCTGCAGATTATATGAACCTATGAGAACTTGGCAGGATGCCAAAATTAAACAGCCTGGCGATAGAGCCTTTCAAAGAAGACACATTGTGAAACAAGGTGTAAAATACGTAAGGTATAATGTTTATAAAATTTTGAATAAAATATTTATTCGGAGTATTTGTGCATTGTACTGAAAGAGAGTCTTATCCGTTCGAATATTCTTTCAAACTGTACTCTTATTTGTGCACATATATTATTTGTCGCAGAAATCTGGTTTGAAAAACTGAGTGTCTCTTTGAAAGGACAAGATGCTCGAGAGGTACAAGCTGCTTCGTCAAGACTTCCTTAGTGTAGCTGAGCCTCTCATTGACAGTGATGCCTTAGATCAACTGAAATGCAATTACGCATTTGAGATCGATTCAAAACGTAAATTGAGCATGGTGAAGGATCTCAAGATGTTTATAAGATTACTGGAAAAACGGAACATTATGAGTTACAGCGACATAGAGCCATTTCGGTACATATCAAAGAGGTATATTCACAAGCCCGACTTGGAAAGCAAATTGGAAGATTATGACAGTTGGCTGAAGACTGTGCCATTGTTACCTTCATATAAGTATCAAAGTGATGAAAGTGAGTATTTTTTAATTAACTGTGTGCTTTTGCACACTTCTGCAATTTGGAGCTAATACGTTACCTCTCTGCAACAGCCTCGGTACTGCCGTCAACGTCAAAGTCTACAGGCTCAGAGTCCACGTGTAATTCTATGTGCGATTTGTCTCAGTCATCAATAGAAAGTACAGCTAAGTTATTCAGTAATAGTACGCAGACGTTACAGTGTAATTCTGAACACGAAGAACAATGTAATCTTTACAAAAGAAAAAAATTGCTACAAGAAACAGGTATTTTTTAAGATCTTAAGTTACAATATTTTTATTTTCCTTTTCGTATGTATAAATGTCTTTTTTTTTCTAGTGTTGCTGCAAGTCAGAGATAGGCTGGGTCGATCTTGGCGAGATGTAGCTAGACATTTAGGTATTAGAGAATATGAAATTGATGCTGTACAAAGTAAATATCCTCATGATTTGAAGGAGCAAAGCTACGAGGTAAGATTATGCGTTTAGAATAAAGATTCTGCATATATATGCATGTATATACACACACACACACACACACACACTATGTAGGCATATATCTAAAATATAAACTTATATTGAACTTGAGACAATAATTTCTGTTTGTAGATTCTGAAAATTTATATGTCGCAATGCAACATGGAGCAATGGGCCATAAATTTAATACGTGCTTTAGAAAAAGGTAGACGGAGAGATCTTAAGGAACTTGTAGAGGAATTAATATTGAAAGATAAGAATATATGATATCAATACGAAATCTTTCTACGCAAGTCTTCCGTTCGAGCTTGCCGACGTTGTGCCTTAACTTACCCTCTTTGTTAATCAAATGTGATATAATGGGTGATGAAAGAAACTCGATAGTATATCGAGTAGATAATTTAATGTAGATATTATAGGTGATATAAATAAAGGTACGAGAGAGCATATGCCAGTACACCTTTTTGATATTTATAAGAAAATCTCGAGTATAATTGCATGTGTGCCTTACTACTGTACAGAAATATTACAAGAGGTTACAAGGATTTATTCTGTTGAAAAACGAGAGGTTGCACAAATTATATCGAAACATATAAATTTGTCCTAGCCATACAGTGTTATCAGCCACAAAAAATACAGCAGCCCGCGCGTATCTCTCTTAAATTATATCTGTTAACTATATACGCTATATTCCTTAAAAACTAAATTTCTATATTAATAATATGCTTATCTATTTCGCTTTAATATATGATTTATTGATTTTCATTTAGTCTCTGTCGTTATTACGGAAACATAACTACAACGACGACGTAACGTGCTTTCGAAAATGAAAATTTTATTAAATTTCTTTCCTTCAACATAATGCAAAGATAATAGTTCCACACAATTATATCAATATCTAATCCGGTGACTTTTGAATCAACATATTTTAATGAACTCAGGGGGTGATATCATAAATTTAGCGAAATTTAAAGTGTATAAGTATTTTTTGTTTGACTGCCAGCTTTGGCCGCGGTATCTTTATGTACCTGGTATCCCATGGTCGTTTTAGACGTAATCCTTAATCTTTCCTTCAGTTTTCGGCTAAAATCGTAAAAGTGTCGATAAGCTCAAAAAAATTCACAAGAGTCCTGCTGCAACAGTTTGCCCAAATTACCTTACCCAATTTCCATAACACTATCCGCGCAATCCGCATTCGATGTCCAGACACCGAGTTTGTCTCCTTTTGGCCTGACATTTACAACAGCTCCGCAAACGTCGTCGGAAAACTCGTTGAAGGCTTCCCCGATCATACAGAGCAGAATTTCTAACCAAAAATTATCTAGATCCGTAGCCCTTTGCTTCTTGTCTAGATTTATTAGCCATCGTCCGCCATCCTTGTTCTGATCGTCCTCCCACATAGGCCGAATTCCTTGCTTAAACATGCTATAGTCACAACCTTGCCTTAACTCGGAGGCTGTCTTTATGTGGTTGTATAAGCTGTACATAAAAAAAAAAAGATTCCTTTGTTGTAATTCACGTTCGTAAGTTTTTGACGTTTTTTTTTTATACGCCGAAAAAAGGAGGAAAGAAAGAAGAGAAACAGCATAGCTACCTCCAGAAATCCTCAGCTGTATCGAAGCTCGTTATCTCCCGCTGGCTCTCCTCCCATGATTTATTCCTGTCGGGCTCGTAATACCATAAAGTCCACGTGTTTTGCAGCGGATGCTTGATTAAGTATTCGGGTGGGAACTCGCCGGTGCTCGCTACTTCCGTATTCTGCTTACGATCGATTTCCTGAAAAAGATGTTTACGTTTTAGGTCGCCGTTCATCCCTCGGCATCCCCGCAGAATCACGATGGAAGGGTCGACTCCAGCGGTCACGGCGAGGGGGTGGGGGGGGGAAGGGGGGCGACCTTACGCGTGGCCGGGCTAACCTGTACGGCGGATCGCGTGCGCATCGTCTCGCCGGGTCGGTTTCACGCCGCCTTTCGCGATCGCCCCGCGGTATTTCCGGCGTAACGGCGATTATTTATAGATGACGAGGGGGAGGGGGGGCGACCGGCTGCGGCGGGGCACCTTCGCGAGCGTGAAAAGCGTCGCGGACCTCGCGGCTCTAGGACACTTTCTACACGGCGAACATTTGGAGCATTTGGAGTAACGTGGAGGCCCGAGGCGGTGGAAGAGGCAGAGAGGGACGCGGAGGGAGAAGGATATGGGAAGGATCCGCCGGGAAGGAATCGGCCGCCCGCACGCGGGCGGGAACGCCGTGGCCCCCGGGCGCGCCGTATCCCGCGGTGCGAGATCGGCGTTTCCACGCTGACGCGACGCGTTCCGTCGCGCGCCACGCTTTCGAAATACTTACCTCGATTTCCTCCGTGATACTCGTAGCCATGTCACTCCAATATGCACGCTCGCTCGGCTCGCTCTGTGAAAGCCGCGAACTGGCAGCGGAGGCAGCAGAGAGCGGAGCATCCGTGACATATGTCCGTTAGCAGCGCTCCCCGTCGGCGCTGCTCGGCACTGCTCGACCGAAGTCAGATGCTTCAAGCGATTTTATTATTATTAGATAAAAGGGATGGTTCTCTTTTGTCATTCGATGGTACATACGAGCACGCACAGGGTTTACCCTCACAAAGTTACCTGGAGCAAGGCTCGCCAGACTTGTATCCAAAAAGTTCGATTACGGTTCTTGAGAAACGAGGTGAAAATTACAAAAGTGAACAGATTTACTTGATTTCAACCAATGAAATAGATATAAGCTAATGAATTTCCTCACTTTTGTAATTTTTACCTCGTTTCAAGAATGAACCGTATAATCGACCCCCAGGACGGCCCGGAGATAAAGAAAAAAATTCATGATATACTATATATATATTATTGAGCGATCGTCATTGAATGGATAATATTACGTGTATTTGTATAATCAACTCAAAGTCGCTTGTATCAGAGAAATTAGAAAAATTAGCAGAGAGGATTTCTCATCCGTATTTCACACGTGATTAGGTCATTTGTCTATTATCAATTTGAATTCCGAGGAAAGGATTCTTTCGCGTATGTTACAAGAGATAAACGCGAACGCGACTTTTGGCTCGGTTTAACGATTTTTATGAAGAAGCTACCCAGGTAGCATTAATGTCTAAAAGACATCATAAAGATGTCTTTAAGATGCCAGAAATCTTTAAAGATGTCTTTATGATGTCTTTTAGACATTAATTGCTACCTGGGGTAGGCGACTGGGTTACCATCACGGACCAGGCTATACAAAACACATAGAGTATATCAGATGAATAAAAAGATGACAATTGACAATGCATACCCGATAACAAGGATAAGGATCAAAGAATTGCGCAATTTTATAATTAAGATTCAGGGAATGCACAATGTAAACTATAACACTGTGCATTATTTCGTTTGCGAAATCTCATCTACGTAAAACGTTACATGTTAAGAGTTTTCGGTGTGTCGCAGATACAAATCGCGCCTGAATATATATTTTTATAATATGATACAAATAAATAAGACTGCAGTATTTTCGCGTGATTTTTGTATTCTGAATTGATTAAGATTTTTAGAGGACATCTTTTACTTTCGCGAACGGCGCCGATATCAAAATGTTTGCTGCGTTGTCGCAAGCTTGATTTCCCCTTAC
>NW_020223777.1:46381-48080 GCF_003070985.1 Temnothorax curvispinosus | reverse complement strand
TTTCTTCTTCTCTTTTCGCAAGTCGTTATCCTGTTTCTCTCGGCGAGGGCCTCGTCGGAGGTGAAGAAACTGACCTGCCGGGATAACGATGGTTACAACGTTTGCCACTACAAGGGTGTTCTCGTCGAAGTTACACAAAGCCGTTTCGAGGACCGATTGGACCTCAGCAACCTGGATCTCTTGGCGATTCGAGAGAACGCCTTTAAGAACGTGTCGACGAAGGCCTTGGTTCTGAATCGCAACCGGATATCCGTGCTGAAGAGGGAATCCTTCCGCGGTTTGCCCAACTTGAAGTACCTCTTCTTGGACCACAATGTGGTACCGTTATCGGGGCACTTGTTCGCGGATTTGAGACACCTGCCGACGCTTTCGTTGTTCTTCAACAAGATTGATTCGATACCGAAGGACTCATTCGCGGGCTTGTCAAGCCTGATTTCGCTCTACCTAGGTCACAACGATATCGAAGCGATCGAAGCGGAATCCTTCTCGAATCATAATCCCGGACTGCTGCACCTTTGGCTCAACAACAATAAAATCTCTTGCATCGCGCCGGATTCCTTCGCCGGGTTAACCGAATTGAATGGCCTCTGCTTGGCGGGCAATCGGCTAGAGGACTTTCCGAGTGGTGCCTTTCGAGGATTGAACAAGCTGGAGTATCTTTCCTTAGATATCAATCGGATAACAAGCGTCTCCAGGTCGCTCCTTCGTGACTTGGTCGGTCTGAAGATACTCCGTCTTCAGCAGAACGAGATCAGCGCTCTCGAGCCGGATACGTTCAGGGATCTATCTCAGCTGGAACAACTGGACCTGAGCGAAAACAAACTGTCTCACATTGTAGCCGGCACTTTTGCCGGGCTCTTCAATCTGGGGAGACTCTATCTTCAGCAGAACGAGATCAGCGTTCTCGAGCCGGATACGTTCAAGGATCTGTCTCAGCTGGAACTACAGAAACTGAGCGGAAACAAACTGTCTCACATTATAGTCGGCACTTTTGCCGGGCTCTTTAATCTGGGGACACTATCTTCAGCAGAACGAGATCAGCGCTCTCGAGCCGGATACGTTCAGAGATCTATCTCAGCTGAAACGACTGGACCTGAGTGGAAACAAACTGTCTCACATTGTAGTCGGCACTTTTGCCAGGCTCTCCAATTTGGAAAACATCGCGCTGTCCGACAATGGCATCCACACGGTGGACAATGGCACTTTCGCTGATCTCGTCAAACTGCGATATCTCGGCTTCGGTGGCAACAACTTCACTGAAATCTACAGAGAAGTCAGCGGCCTCCCTGTCACCCCCACAATTTTGAGATTCTTAAAGTTTTAAAGATATCTGTTTATATATATCTCACAAAGGGACAAAACCTTGACCTCTTGAATTTTGCAAAATTTTTAGTATATGTTACAGTACACTTCATTCACTAATACAAGGTACAGCAACGGTCCAATGCACAATAGTTTATTAAATATTAATGTTGAAAATGTTTTTTTCGATATTAATAATAAATAAACCATGCTTGTGCAATGAAGTCGCATTCATTAAATGTGCAAATTAGTATAATGTGTCTTAATTGTTTCTATGATAGATATTCTTCAAAAACATGTACAGATTGTGATTATAATCGATAGTGCACAAATTGAAAGAAGATTAATTGTCATGGAATGTATTTTTGTTACTGTGTATGTAAACAATTACGGACAA
>NW_020223777.1:0-46371 GCF_003070985.1 Temnothorax curvispinosus | reverse complement strand
AAGGCAACCGGATATCCGTGCTGAAGAGGGAATCCTTCCGCGGTTTGCCCAACTTGAAGGTCCTCTACTTGGGCGACAATGTGGTACCGTTATCGGGGTACTTGTTCGCGGATTTGAGAAACCTGACGTCGCTGAATTTGAATTCCAACAAGATCAATTCGATACCGAAGGACTCGTTCGCCGGGCTGTCAAACTTGGGAATTCTCTCCCTGGAACACAACGATATCGAAGCGATCGAGGCGGAATATTTCTCGAGTCTTAATCCCGGACGACTGATATTCCTTTGGCTTAGCAGCAATAACATCTCTCGCGTCGCGCCGGATTCCTTCGCCGGGTTAACCAAACTGAATTACCTCTACTTGGACTACAATCGGCTAGAGGATTTGCCGAGCGGTGCCTTTCGAGGATTGAACAAGCTGGAGTATCTTTACTTAAATAACAATCGGATAACAAGCGTCTCCAGGTCGCTCCTTCGCGACTTGGTCGGTCTGGAGAGACTCTATCTTCAGCAGAACGAGATCAGCGCTCTCGAGCCGGATACGTTCAGGGATCTGTCTCAGTTGAAACGACTGGACCTGAGGGAAAACAAACTGTCTCACATTGTAGTCGGCACTTTTGCTGGGCTCTCCAATCTGGAAGACATCGCGCTAGGGTCCTCGAAGTTATGCGAAGCCATTTCGAGGATCGATTGCCCAGGATTTTCTGGCTCAGCGCCTTGGAACTCTTGGAAATTCGAGAGAACTATAAGAACGTGTCGGCGCACTTGTGAATCAAGGCAACCGGATCTATGCTGAAGATGGAAAGTTTTAAACATTAATATTTTATAAACTGTTGCGCACTAGACAGCTAGAATTACTGTACTTTATATTAATGAATGGGGTGTACAGTAAAATATTAAAAATTTAAGAGGTCAAGGGTTGGTCCCCTTATTATGAATTTCTATGCGTGATAAAAAAAATTAATAAATTATTTAATCACAACTTCATGCGTTATTTTTATTCAATCTATTCGACGCATATCCGCCCGCGTCGTCACGTGTGCGCGGATCGATGGCTTGAAAAACAAAGAGAGAGAGAGAGAGAGAGGAGAGAAAGAGTAAAAACTCCGGGAAAACGTGTCTCCGGTGTCTTATTCTCATGGACGCGAATGCGCTCGTGTTTTCGCGTGTACAATGATTTGCATAACATGTAATTTCCCGTTGTGAAGTCAAGGTCGGGTCAGGGTCGTCCCGTTTACTTCGCATTTTGTATCTTAAAAAATTTGTAAGATTTTGCGCGCGCGCGCGCGGCGCGCAGAAGGGTTGGCATTCCTGGCGTCGTGGAGCGTCATCCGAGTGATTACGCTTGTCACTTCGGTCACTCGTGTGTTCGCTCTACGATGTGTTTACATTTGTAACGCACGAGACGCTGCTATGTTGTGAGGAGGGAGAAGCGTCGATTCCTCGGCAGGATGAAGCGCACGGTAATACCGAAGCTACGTTCCTTTCAGTGCGACACTCGGCGACGCGTCGCGCTCTTCCCCCTTCGACTCGTGACAAATTTTTTTAGGTTATTCTAGGTTAATTTGTCCACGCTGAGCAATATTTACATCCGCGATCGCGTCGACGCTGCTCGCGCGCCGAAATGATTGACGCTCCGACGAGGCAGCGTCCGATCGTGCACGTTAATAAAATTGGCGAATCACCGCGCGAGCGTTTCGTTTTAATTCATATTTTCTCGGTCTTCAGGTGTCCGAGGAGAACAGCGAGAGCAAACGGACTTTCGTCAAGCATGAGTCCATCAACTTCGGATACGATGCGGCAGCCTCGTACGCCAATTACTCGCAGTCGTCCACACCTTCCACCATCGCTCAGCCCTTACCCGGGCAGCCACCCTTGCCTCCCATGCCTCCGCCGCCCAGCGGAGTCCCACCTCCGCCACACGTATTCGGACCAGTGCCTTCCCAAGTAACTCCCATTCAAGCGTGGGCGCATCCACCGTGGCAGTGGATAGCGTCGCAGCCGTCTCTGCCACCTCCAACTCCGCGCGAGATTACCAATACAATTCAGAGAGAGATGCCGCTAAGGGGTAACTACGTACGTCACGAGAGGTTCGCTCACAACAGAAGCAACATGTATGTCCAGAGAAATAATTTTCATCGTAGAAACAAAAGGCCCATGCGTTTCGGGCAGTCGCAGGGCCAGTTCGATCAGAATACGTACTTTGGGGCGGCGTTGACGGGTAGTCTCGGGTTGGAGTGGCAAAGAAATAATTATACCGCGGCGGCGAACGACGGTATAATAAACCACATGACTGTTCCTCTTTCTTCCCATTCCGTACCTTCCATTCCGTCGGGAATCGTGAGCAATAGGCATGGCGAGGAAACGGAAGATCAGGATGTGAAAATTGTACTATAGTGAACATATTTCAAACAGTTTTCGTACGGACGTTTGTCATACGGACAGCTAACGCGATTGAATTTTTCCAGGAAAAGGTAGTAAAGAAGAACAAACAGAGGAAGCCGATGTCGCAGAGCTATCCTAGTAAGCCGTGGAATAGGGAGGATGCGGAGAGAGCTCTGATGACCGAAAACGAATACAATATGAAGAACAAAGTTAATGCGCAGAGCTTAATAATTAAGTTTCCCGATCCGGATCTAAACAAGGACATTGTTAGACTGTTTCACCCCGGTATACGGAATATACACTTTCAAAATCCGAGCGGTCCGAGATACTGCTTCATTCAGATGGCGAAGAGCGTGAATATTGACGAAGCTATAAAAGAGCTGGAGAAGGTTAAATTTGGTACGGGATACCTGAAAGTCGAGAAGAAAGCGGTGAGAAACGAGGATGTCCGAAACGCGAAGCCCGAGGACATAAATCCTTACAATTTGTACATAGGAAATTTGCCTACATTTGTTAAGGCAAACGAGATAAAAAGCAAATTTCCAAAGGCACGAGTGGACGTATCGAGAGCACGGAAGTTAAAGAACACGCAGTGAGTTGTAGATACCTTAAATATTTATATATCTTTGACTATATTGTGCTTATTTTATCTTTACATTTTGTTGTAGATTTGCTTTTATGAGATATAATAGTGTGGATGACGCGATAGCGGATTACAAAAAGGCGTACGGTTTAATGTGGGACACGAGGAGTATCATTGTTAAATTTAGACGAAAGGAAGGTAACGCTTATCTTCCCGAGATAGTTAAGCCTGACGTTAAAAAAGTTAAAGACGAACCAAGTAACGTTGCACAACTGGTGAAGGAACAGAATTCGAATCACGTTGAATTTAAGCCTAATGTTAACGAGTCGAAGGAAGAGGATAACGCTGGTCAAACGAAGGAGAATAAAGCCAACCACGCGGATAAATCGTCAACGAGTCAGGTTGTGGAGAGCGTGGAAATGCGATTACAAGATAATTCCGGTAAAGCGCAAAATAAATTGGCGTCGCAAGTTCAGGAAAATGCGAACTCTCATTCCTCTTTGTTGCCAACCTCAATCACGTCAGACAAGACAATGCAAGAGCAACAACGAGAACCCTGGGTAACATATATAAAGTCAATATTGTTAAGCTGCATAATGTTGCGTTGCAATTGTATGCAAATAATCAATTCTTACATTACCTGTCGGAAAAACAATTTATATTCGTTGATGGAACGGGCATTATAAAACCGTGTAATGTTTCGCGCGATTTATATATCACGATCGTCTTGAAGAGCTAATAATGCTTCTATTTGTCATATGCATGTATATGTCACAGTCTTCTCAAGTACCTTCAACATCGGAAAATCCATCATCGTGTCCGCAGGCTGATGTCGAGGAAATGGTGATGCTCACGCAAATCAAAACGGAGCCTATAGATTACGATGACGAGGATGAAGATGATGATGATGACGACGATGATGACGATGACGATGACGATGACGACGATGTTGAGGAGCCGGACGATACTGACGACGACGAGGATAATAACGAGGAAGATTTCGAAGAGGACGATGAAGATGAAGTTGATAATGGACATATAGCGTTTGCGGCGAGACCGTCGAAAGCAGTACAAGATAAAGAAGAACCAACGGATGTAAGTACAACGCACGATTAATTGTTGATTACACCTTATATCTACTTAAAGTCCTTTTTAACTTTACTAAGGACACAAAATATCTCGTATCTTATTTCAGCACCTTGACCAGATGTTCAGCGATTTGGAGAATATGACGAGCGATATTGGTTTCTTGAAAAACGCTTGAATTTTACTATTTGGACACGCACCATCACACTCGAATCCGAGGTTCTTTTCATGAAATGTAATTTCACATATAATGTGTATAAATCAGTAACTGCGTAATATATACGAATAAGACTGCATGTGTTTAAATACAGTAGCGTAAGCGATTTTAAAGCCGTATTTAAGCGTTTTGTAATTTTTTTTTTTTCAAAGAATTTCAAACACCATGCTTGAGTGCATGATTATGTAAGTTCTATTGTATCATTAAAGTTATTATTTTATGTATCCATCGTGGTCAATTAATCTGTGTATGTATCGTTTAATCCTTTTTTTTTTTACACAAAGAAAGTCAGGGAGAGCCAGTAGTACACGAGAAACCGCCTCGACTCTCACTCACAATTACAAATTGATGTCAATTATAATTAAAAAATTGCGAGCTTGCTACATATTGTAAAAATAAAACAATATATAATAATAATTCTATAAGCTACAATTCTCTTTACGTTGAAGTCTCTCTTTACAGTGTCACCTCTGCGATTTTTATTCGCGCGTTTGAACTTCAAACGACGCGATGCGTTCGCGTCCGCGTCGTCACGTGCGCCCAACGCGTGCGGATCGATATCGATAGTTTGAAAAAAAAAAAAAAAAAAAGCGCGAAAAAGAAAGCGGGAATGTTCGGCATCTCGCGTATGCAAACGATGCGCTCGCAAATTGCGTGACGCGACGATGAATTGCGTAATTGCGTAATAACGCAATTTCGCCTCGTCACCTCGTCGGGATCGGGTCAGGGTCGTTTCTGTTTACCTCTCCCGCGAAAGATCGTCGCATGCGGCGCGCGCGCGGAAGGGGATTGGCACCCCTGGCGCCACCTCGTCGCGGCTACGCTTGTGTCACACATGCTCGCGCTACGATGTTGTTTACGTTGTAACTCAGGAAATGCTGCTACCCTGTAAGGCGAGTCACGTTCAGCCTGGCAGCATGAAGCGCGCGGTAATGCCCGAGTTTACGTCCTCCTACGTCGTTTCTCCGTCGTGCGACAGTCGGTGGACGCGTAGTGGCCCCTCTCGTTTCGCTCTCGCGCGCGTTTCCCAATCTTCTAGGTTATTCTAGGTTAATTTGTCTAATGCCAAAACAATGTTTACACACGCGTCAATGTTTACATCGACGTCGCTCGAAATGCTCGCTCCCTCCGACGAGGCAGCGGCCGATCCGTGCGCGTCGATAAAATTCACCGAGTCACCGGCGTGCCCGCTCCGTTTTAATTCATCCTTTCTTGATCCCCAGGTGCCCGAGGAAAACAGCGAGAGCAAACGGAACTATTTTAAACAGGAGTCCATCAGCTTCGGATACGATGCCTCCTCGTACGCCAATTACTCGTCGTCGTCCACACCCTCCACCATCGCTCAGCCCTTACCCGGGCAGCCACCCTTGCCTCCTATGCCTCCGCCGAGCGGAGTCCCACCTCCGCCGCACGTATTCGGACCAGTGCCTTCCCAAGTGGCTCCCATTCAATGGACCCACGCGCACACCCCCTGGCAGTGGATAGCGCCGCAAACGTCCCCCTTGCCGCATCCGACTCCGCACGATATCGCTAATACGATTCAGAGGGAGATTCCGCTCAGGGGTAACTACGTACGTCGCGAGAGATTTCACAATAGGAACAATATGTATGTTCAGAGAAATAATTTTCGTAAAAATAGAAGGGTGGTGCGGTTCGGACAGCCGCAGGGTCAGTTTGATCAGGCTGCATATTTCGGGGCGACGCTGGCGGGTAATCTCGGATTGGACTGGCGAAGGAATAATTATCCCGCGGCGACCAATGACGCTATAATGAATCACATGACCGTTCCTCTACCTAATCATCCCATCCCTTCCATCCCACCGGGAATCGTGAGCAACAGACGTACCGAGGAGACGGAGGATCAGGATGTGAAAATTGTACGAAAATATTTCAAGCGGTATATGTGTTTCGTTGCGAGGATGGCTAATACGATTGAATTTTTCCAGGAAAAGGTGGTGAAGAAGAATAAACAGAGGAAGCCGATGTCTCAAAATTATGTCAACAAGCCGTGGAATAGGGAAGATGCGGAAAGGGCTCTGAAAATTGAAAGCGAATATAACATGAAGAACAAAGTTAATGCGCAGAGCTTAATAATCAAGTTTCCCGATACGGATCTAAACAAGGACATTGTTGGCCAGTTTCATCCTGAGATACTAAACATACATTTTCAAAATCCGTGTGGGCCGAGATATTGCTTCATTCAAATGGCGGAAGACGTGAATATTGACGAGGCGATAAAAGAATTGGAGAAAATCAAGTTTGGTGTCGGGCACTTGAAAGTCGAGAAAAAGTCATTAAGAGACGAGGATAATCCCGAGGAGATAGATCCCTATACCTTGTTTATAGGAAATCTGCCAGAATCTGTTAAAACGAGCGACATAAAAAGTAAATTTCCAAAGGCGCAAGACGAAGAAACGCGAAAGATGAAGAACACACGGTGAGTTATATAGATATCTTATTAACTTGTTTTATTTGCTATGCTAAATCTAGCGGAATTATTAAGTTTTTTTTTGCAATTTTATCCTTATAATATTATTCCTACATTTTGTTGCAGAAATATTCTTATGAGATACAATAGCGTGGACGATGCGATATCAGATTACAAACAAGCGTACGGTTTAATGTGGGACAAGAGGAGTATTAACGTTAGATTTAGACGGAAGAGAGGTAACACTTGTCTTTCCGAAGAACCTAAGCTTGACGTTAAGAAAGTTAAGGAGGAGCCAAGTAACGCTGCACAAGTGGAGAAGGAACGGAATGCGAATCACGTTGAATTTGAGCTCAATGTTAACGAGTTGAAAGAAGAAGAAAGTAACACTGACGAAACGAAGGAAGACAAGATCAATCGCGCGAATAAGTCGTCGGCAAATCAAAATGTGGATAGCGCAGAAGCGCGATTGCAAGATAATTCCAATAAAGCACAAAGAAAACCAGCCTCGCAAGTTCAGGAAAACACAAACTCTCATTTGCCTGGATTATCGACGCAAGAAGAACAACCTTGGGTAATACATATAAAATCAATATCGTTATGTTGTGTATTGTAGTATCGCACAATTGTGGAAAAACGCTTGGAAAAACTACTTAACATATTTCGTTATGCTTGATCTTTAAGATCAGGCAAAATGATACTACATAGTGTTTTGCGTGTTTAATATATATTACAATCATTTCAAAGAGATTAATAATGCTTTTATTTTCCTATGTAGACGTCACAGTCTCTTCAAATATCTTCGGCGTCGAAAGTTAACCCACCATGTCCAACCGAGGCGAACACCGTCGAGGAAATGGTGATGCTTACGGAGATCAAACAGGAACCCATAGATTACGATGAGATGTTCAAGATGAAGCACAATGACAGTGATACCGACGATGATGACGATGACGACGATGACGATGACGATGATGACGACGACGACGATGATGACGATGACGATAATGTCGAGGAGCCGGATGATTCTGATGATGATGAGGATATCAATGCGGGAGACTTCGACGATGAAGATGAAGATATCGACGATGATGGAAATATATCGTTTAGGGCTAAGCCGCCGAGAACAACGCGAAATGACGAGGAACCGTCAGACGTAAGTGTAGCGCATTATTAATTGCATATTTTAAAATCTCGATAATATTTTGTATACAACATTGACATTCGACTTCTTGTTCCAGCACCTCGATAAAATGTTCAGCGAATTGGAGAACATGACAGGCGACATCGGTTTCTTAAAACATTGAATGAAGCATCGTCTTAATACTCGCCGACAGTTCTTTTTATGAGATTTGATTCCGTATATAACGTGTAAATATCACAGTAGCTGCGTAATATAAACAAATGAGACTGCATGTATTTAGATATAGTAGCGTAAGCGATTATAGCCGTATTTAAGAATTTTGTAACTATTATTTCTTCCGATGAATTTCAATGAATATCAGGCTTAAGCGAAGCATTATATAAGCTCTATTATATCATTAAAGTTATTATTTTACGTATATTCTTTCGTGATAAATCTGTTCACCCAGTTCACCGTTCGTGCGTCTTTCTATTCGATAGTTCTTTTTAACAAAGAAAATTACAGTGAATAAGCTGTAACTCGAAAAACCGCGATCAGTACATCTTTTATCAACAAATCCACGTGTCAATTATAATTGAATGACTGCAAATCTGGTACATTGCGGAAATATATAACACAGTTAATGCTTTAACGAATAATAACAATTCGTTTCGTATGCATAATCGTCAGTTGAATAATTGTCTTTTTTTTTAAATATAAATTATATACGTTTCATGTGTCGCACATCTCGGAATATTTGAATACCGGATACATTAGAGGTCACTATTTCCAATCTCTAACCGACGGTCAACTTTTCGGTCAGAATAGCGAATAGAAATTGGCTATTTTGAAAATTAACTGTCGTGAGTTGCTATTTCCAAAACGTTTGTTAATCTTTAATTTACGGTTAATTTTCGAAATAGTCAATTTCTATTCGCACTATTCTGAAAAGTTTTAAACTTTCAAAGAAGAGATACTTTTCGAGTTTCGAGAAACTCGAGGATGCCATCTACTTCCGGCCTACCATTACGAGCGCGCGACAGAAGCGCGGGTAAACCCATCCTCCACTCCACTTTCTAAAAGGGCAGCGAGGTGAGCGAGGAACAAACTTGTTGCTCCGGACGAATTTTCACCGCTTGCGGCTTGCGGCACGTTGAGTTTTGCTTACTTGAGCACGTTAAATTTGTCAGCGCGTGAGCAGCAGCGGCACGATGTTCGAGGCACGCCTGACCCAGAGCGCGATCCTGAAGAAGGTGCTGGACGCGGTGAAGGACCTCCTGACCGAGGCGACTTTCGAATGCTCGGACTCGGGGATTCAGGTCCAGGCGATGGACAACGCGCACGTTTCCCTCGTCTCGTTGAATCTCAGGAGCGACGGCTTCGACAAGTACCGTTGCGATCGCAATCTGTCGATGGGAATGAGCATCAATTGGTGAGACATGGTTAATTTGAAGGTTATGCGCCGGGCGGCTATCCCTTCGAACAAAGGGACGGTGATGTGTTTTTTTTGGTTGCGGTATATTCCTTTTCCTTCACGCTTTTCGCTCCGCGAAATGCAAACAAACACGCGAGCGCTTTATGAGATTTAAAGTCGAAGAGGAGAAGGGGGGATTTTAGAGACACGTCAAAAAGAGCAGGTCTAGAGCCGGTGGATTGCGATAATTAATGCCTGACACGATGGTAATCGATCATGAAACGCTTTCAGCATGTCGAAGATACTGCGATGCGCCGGTGCGGACGACACGGTGACCCTCAGGGCGTGGGACAATCCTGAATCTGTCGTCTTTATATTCGAGTCGCCGAACAAGGACAAGCTAGCCGAGTACGAGATGAAGCTGATTAATATGGATCAGGAGCATCTGGGCATACCCGTGAGTTACTTGCGTATAAAATTAACGAGGCGATATTAAGATTGTTCTCATAAAACCAATTGCTTTACAGGAAACGTCGTACTCGTGCGTCGTGAAAATGCCGACTGCAGAATTTACCCGCATATGTAGGGACTTGAGCCAGTTTGGAGAATCCATAACTTTCGCGTGTACCAAGGAAGGTATAAAATTCAGCGCGTCCGGCGATTACGGTTCAGGTAAATTAACTACATGTATTCTCGAGACAAATTAATAATACGTATAATTTGTTCTCTTTACTCACGTTGAAGTAAAATAAAATTGTTATTTGCACCAATGCTATTTTCTTGAATGCTGTTCCGCGTCCGTCCAGCAGTAGATTGAGACTGACTTGCAGGGTTACGGTCCTCGAGAGCCTTAACTGAAACTATGTTTAAATTCTTGTTTTTCTAATCTCGTCAGCAAAGGTCATGTTATTTGTACATTCTTCCTTGTTTACATTTTCACTTTCACTAGATATACTTACCATCAGGAGATATTTGACGCTAAATAAAATTGTATAGAACAAGCTTGGTAGATGCATTTACACATATTTAATCAAAGCAAGAGTTGAAAACGCTATGATGTTCATAAATGTTACACAGAATATATTCAAGATTAAAGAAAGTGATCATTTACACAGGGACATTCTGTATATATACATGTCATGTAAGTGGCTTACATGCTGCCTCTGTTTCTTTGCAGCCAACATCAAATTGGCACAGACTGCGGATGCGGATAAAGAAGAGGAAGCGGTAATAGTTAATATGCAGGAACCAGTAAAGTTAACGTTTTCTTGTCGTTATCTGAATTGCTTTGTGAAGGCTGGTCCTCTTTGCAACCAAGTTACACTGTCCATGTCCGACGATGTGCCTTTAGTATGTGAATACAAAATCGGCGATATTGGACACATTAGGTATTACCTGGCACCCAAAATCGACGACGAGGATGAAAACTAAGAAAAACGACGATAGAAATAGAACTCGTATATATTGAACTGTCATTAACGATATTGCATCACGTTACTGATTGTTTTTTGAAAAATTTTGTCCTATTAGCGTTCGATATGTTTATTTCAATAGAAAACGATTAATTGGTTTGACATAATTTCAAGGAGATGATACCATACATATTTGCTGATCGAGAAAACTAAATACTCCGTTATTCGATATTGAGGTACAAGTAAGGCAAAGCTAAAGGTACTTTTAAGGTAATATATTATTGTAATTTTACATTTAAAAGTTATTTGGCTTTCGTCACAGTGCTAGCGCAATGCAGAATTGACACTAAAATTTATAGTAGAGTGACACAATGATTAGCAGGTATAGCAAAATGGTGTCATCCTCTTAATCAATATTCACATTATTAACGTTCCGGAGACTGTGACAGTATTTTGATAATATCGCATTTTCTTTTTTTTATATGTAAGAAGAACTCAATATATTTTCAAAAAATTTGATAAATTTTGAATGTTATACGTTATTCTTATACCCTAGCCTAGATCGAAATTTCAAGTTTTGCTTAATGCAATCTTACTTCGTATATGTTTGTGTGTATACGCTACTTTAATATAAAAATACATAATTAACTTACGAGCTGAGGGAATAAGAGGGCTATCATGGATGGAATAGCCTAGAAGTAGTATACAGTTAAATCTTACATAATTTGGATTTATCCTATAATTACTCTAAATAATGAAGTTAATAATTAATCATTAAATATTGATTTATACTATAGAATTATTTTACACGCAAGCACTCCTCGTCAGATCTCTATAAATAGTAAAATCATTCATCATTTGTCCTCTTCGTCTTTAAACA
Source organism: Temnothorax curvispinosus (assembly GCF_003070985.1). Taxonomy (NCBI): domain Eukaryota; kingdom Metazoa; phylum Arthropoda; class Insecta; order Hymenoptera; family Formicidae; genus Temnothorax; species Temnothorax curvispinosus. The sequence goes on along the minus strand of NW_020223777.1, from coordinate 34,845 downwards.
AAAATCTTGTTAAACAAGTAACTTTTTTTAATATATATACGTGCGCTACATTAGGAAAAAAAGAAGTTTTAAAACATTCAAATGAGACGTTTTGGCAATATTAATCAGCCTCTTTGGTATTAAGACCCTGATATTGCTTTCTTGTTTCAACTCAATCGAAAGTTATTTAATGAGAGAGAGGAGTTCTATTGTTTTATACATTATTGAAAAGAAGATTATTATATAAAGAATGCGACAATACTACTCTTTAGAAAAAATAGTTTGTATAGATTTCTCTCCAATATGCGTTGTGAATTTTTAAAATGCGCTCAGTTATGCTTTCTCTCGGTGGAGATTCACACAGATCTTGACTCGGTTAGTTCGTCATGTCGTGCTCCGATTTGGCATCCTTTTTATACGTTATAGATACGCGTTCAGTCTACGTAGTCAATATTGAATATACATAAGATACTGTATGGTCTCTCCACGACTGAAACGCTATGCAAAACAATATATACATATACATATATATTGTTGCGTCAGAAAGAAATGTGAAAGGTCTTTAAGCGTTCGTGCTACCGTTACTCCCGTATAAGCTAGGGTGTACGTATTTGTCATGCAGTGTCCTTAAATGCCTCAGTAAGTTGCTCTTTACGTTGAAGCCTTTTTTACAGTAGGAGCAAAGGAAAGGCTTTTCGCCCGTATGCGTTCTTTGGTGGATGACCATCGAGGCGTGACTCGGGAATTCCTTTTGACATATGTTGCATAACTTTTGGTGATTGTGAACCCTTTTCGGCTTGGGGGGCGCCGAATTGTTCATCAAGGCCAACTGCTCCTCCGTGTGCTCCGTCTGTATGTGACGCACCCATTCCTGCGGCGTGGAATACATGTTGCCGCATAGATCGCACTTGAGAGGCGGGAAATCCTTGCTGTCGTCGCTCATATCGTCCTGAAACCGCCGAGTTTTTTTATTTATTTATTTTTTATTTCACGATCTCTCATCGTGTGCATATGCGCCATAAAGAATTCGCGACACAGTACCTTTCGTTTCTTTCTCCGATTTTCAGTCATGTCAGCATGCGTGAATTCTATATGCCTCACCCAGTCCGACGGTCTGTTAAACGTTTGACTGCACATGTCGCACGTCAGCGGTGTATATTCCTCCTCCTCCATGTCTCCGTCCTCGTCCGCGCTATGTACGATCTCCTGCGATGAGAATAAGGAAAACGTTATAGTTTTTTGCTGTATTAAAAGAAACAACTACCGTCCGTAGTAACTTTTTATTTTACGCACCGGTTTGATATCGATCTCATGGTCTATCGTAAGCGATTCCGACGGATCGATTGACTCTTCCCAATCGATCGGCTCGTCCTTCACCAACAGTTCCAGATTTAGTTCGGTCTAAAAGGGAGGAAGAACATTTTAGACTTTACGTCGTTGAACGAGTGCCTTTTTTTTAAATTCCATTATTACTAAACCTAAAGAAAAAACACTAGCTTACGTTTTCGCCTTCGCTCTTCGACTTGTTCGACTCGACGTCGCTGCTAACGGCTTTCTTCTTTTTGCCATTTGTCTCAAGATTCTCCTTGTTCTTGCTCTGCTCGTTACTTTTCTCCTCCGCGACCTTTTTGGTCTCGGATTCGTTGGCCTTGTCCTCGATCTTCTCGGTGCTCTTCCTCTCGACCGACTTCGCCGTCTGTATATTATTTTGGCAGGCCGCGGCCGCCTGTTGCACGTTCTCGATTACCTTCTCGGCGGTCGGTTGTACCAGTTTGATCTTCTGTATCTGCCCGGCCAGCTGCGACGTTTCCCGCTTGTCGCGCTCGATCTTCTGATTGTTCGACTGTATGTTCTCTTTCTTGCTGCTGCCGGTATTCGATCTCCACAGTCCACGCACACGTAGGATGTCGCCGGCCTTCAGGACTCCCTCCAGCTGATCGTTCGTCACAGTGGCCTCGCCGCTGTACATGTACTGTATCAGGATTTTTAGCGTGCGGTATCCGATCTCCGTGGGCAATACCTAAAAGCATAAAATAACATTATCGGATCGTCTCTGTATCACGCTGTTTCGAATTGGCCGTCTATTTTTGATAGAACAGGCGAAAGGAACGTTAACGCAACGAGGATCTGGAGGTTTGATTACCGACCACGATTATCGGTGCATTGGTGTTCGCGCCGAAATGGCACGTCTGGAAAATGTGACTGAGATAGGACGAGCAGGCCGCGAGGACGAATCGATGGGCCGCCACGTGCCGTCCGCAGGACGTGGCCAGCAGAACGTCCGCGAAGGATTCCGAGTGGAGCAGAGTCGCGACGGAGCTGTGCAGATGCGCCCCGTAGCTGTGCCACTTGAGCTGGTAATTCTCCGAGGCGGCGATGGCCATCTTTTCTGTATCGGACAAAAGCGATGTCGGATTATTATTGGACGTAAAATTCAAAGACATTGTTGTCATACCGCGCGCTCTGCGATAAAAAATAAACAGTTTCTCGGTTTAATTTATTTAAACATTAGCGATCGCGAACGGAGGATCCCGGATGACGTCTAGAGAATTTTGCATAGTGTTCGTGGAATTTCAACGCGTCTCTGTTACAACGAGCCTGTTGCGCGGTAAAACGACAGATAACAATTAAATTGTACAGTTCGCGGCACCGAATTTCCTTCGATCGGCTTCAGCGTCTTGCGCATTTTTATCTGTATCGATCTATCATCGCGATTGCGGACAGTCATCCGCAAAGGCGGCCGAGAGAAGCTATAGAAATCGCCCCCCCCTTCCCCCCCCCCCCCCCCTCGCAATGATCTCGCCTCGCGATCTAGCGAATTCCTCCTTCTCTCAACTTTATCCTTCACCGCGATCGTATCAATCGTCAGCGTCGCTACTCCAAGGAGAACAAAGCCGTTAATTGCAAATCGTTGCAGATCGATCGGGGGAGAGACAACACGGCGAGCGCTTATCCCGATATACGATATTTTTCGAGCTCGCGGGATCGCGTTAGTCCGCCCGCACGCGAGGTCGAGACGTCAAGTGTGTTTCCTTGGTCACGTTTGCGGCCACGATCCAATTTGCTCCGATCGCTGCTTCGCCGTCGCCGTCGCCGCCCGTATACAAGATCAATGCAGGCCGATAAGTCGCGCAACGTGATAACTCGCGCGGCCGCGTATCACTCTTTCTCTTTCTCTCTCTCTGTTGCGGCCGCAATTTTCCTTCGTATCCCGCCGCGCGAGTTCAATCGAACTCGCAAATTCAATCGGGACGCACGAGGCGAGGCTCCAGGTCGTCCGTCTCCTTTGCCGCGGTAAACGATGTTTACTCGACACCCTCTTTCCGTCGACGTCGGGGATGCGCGTGCCGTTTAGGTCGGATACGCGATCACCCCGGGATCACACTTGGCCGTGTCGATACACCAAAAAACCGCATCTATTACGACCGCTCGTACATGACGTGTAGCTCGTGAATCATCTACGGGGAAGAGAATGCGTCGAGCACCCTCGCAATCGCTCCCTCTCTCTCTCTTCCTCTCTCCCTCTGTCTCTCCGTCTCACTCTCTCCGGCTAGACGTCGTCTTCGCCGCCGCCGCGATTTACCTGAGAACATCGGCGCACCGGATTAATGATTCGAGGATCCACTCCTGAACGGCGTACTCGAATCGCGCGACTTTACGCGACGATAAATCCGAAACTTATATATCGGGGGAACAACGAGGACAACGGCAACGTCGACGGGGACGAGGTGCTGCGTGCACGAGCGCGGCGTAGCTCGCGCGCGTCGTCGGTGTTTTGAAAGGCGCTTGGCGCGGACAGGGACAAGGGGCACGGGGCAGATACGAGCATCGAACGAACCGCCGCGTAGGGGCCTAAAAATCGATATTTCGGTCTTTGCTCCATCCTCTCCGCGCGCCGTGCGGCGCGGCGCGGCGCGCCGCGGCTCGCCTCGCCGGCTTTCGCCGGCTAGAGGAGGTAGGGTATGCCCCCCTGCGTTCATCATCGATTTTCCCGGCTACCAATCGCACGCATCCATTTATCGCATCGATCGCCCGAGCTGATTTCAGCGTTTGCGTCCGTCCGTCCATCCGCCCGCCTCGCTCCACGACGATTCATACACCCTCCCGACGAATCCCCTCCGCCTCTCTCTCTCTCTCTGCCCGTGCGACCTCCCTTCCTATCGTCCTCACACCGTCGGTACCCTTCTTCCCGCGACCCCTATCCCCTCGTCGCGTCGAGACGAGAGACCCTCGCCGCCATCGCCGCCGCTGCCGTCACCGTCGCCGTTTCGGCTGTACCTTCGATTATAGATACGACTCGACTCGAGGAGATTCTCCTCGAGGGTCGCGTCCCGAGAGGGAGGCTGGAACCTCGATGGACGCGTCCGCCGACTTCTTCACGCCTGTTGATATCCTACGCCGCGCCGGGTCCGTCCGTGGCGTTCTCTCCCGCGAGAGAGAAAGAAAGAGAGAGAGAAAGCTGAGCTTTTCTCCTGAGGCGCATGTAGAATATATACCCCGAGCAGCGGCGTACGTCACTCCGATTTGTTGCAGGCTTATCGATTACCTGCCGCTCGATGATCTACCCCGTCCAGACGAGGGATCACGTCCTCCTCCTACTCCTCCCGCTCGCGCGAGTTCGCGGTATATGTGGTATACCTACAGACGTGTGGGACGTCTAGAAAATTTCGTAAACTTCAGCGAAACTCGTCGCTCGACATAACGATCGCCGATGTCCCTCGTCTCTCGTTTCGAGCCGGTCGCGGCCTTGGCTTTTTCAAGTAGCGCGGCTGACGCTGGGCCTATGATCAATATGTAAATTTAATAAATTGTACGAAACGGTAGATATTAAAAGGCGTTATAAATTGCGAGATTAATACGATCGGTACGCCGACGTGTGTCTAAATAATCGAAGGATATGCGGCTCTCGCGTCGATCTGCAAGCTGAATCCCAGCATCCGTTATCGAATTGATAAACAAAATGTTTTGTCAATGTAATAGATATATATGCAATGATAATACCTCTTATGACGCGCGTATCTGAGTACGACGGAATCGCTATACATATTCCCGTGCCATCAATGCACCCGTGTCGCACGAGGAATCGACGCGATGCGTCACACCGAGGGGATCTATAGATCGGCCCGGGGCTTCGTCGTCGTCCGCGGTCCGCCTCCCGCCTCCAGTCCGCCTGGCAAAAATCCTATACAATCGAGATACCGCGTCGGGGGTCGGGCTCGTGCCCGAAGATGGCGCCGGTGGTGGGATTGTTCGATTTTCAGGATTTCCCTCGGTGTTCCTACACCTCCTCGTGCGTGTGTCACGTGTGTGTGTGTATATGTGCGGTGCGCGGCACGACGTGCCGCATTGCGTCGACGACCCATTTTGCAACGGGGGCGATAAGTCGCGCGCTCGCCGCCCTCCCCCCAGCACCGTATTAAATAATCAATCTCGTGCGACGCCCGCTGATCGAAGGGCACCCTCGAAAATGCTTCTCCTTTCCTTCCTTCTCACTCTTTTTTCTTTTGTTTACCTGCCGGTGCCGCCGCGTCCGCCGTCTCGAGTCGCCCCTGCATCCGTCGATCGCCCCCCTCGCTTTTTCTTTCAATCGAGCTGCGGGGGCTTTGCATTTTTGCAATCTTCGATCTCCCGGTCGCCGAGGAACGTGCCAGAACGTGCGAAGGTGCCGCGAAGGAAGGAACAAGAAACGAGTCGGGGGTTTGCGACGGGGGCCACGGGGGGACGGAAGTTCCGATGATCGATGATCGACCCGCGCCCCGCGCGAAAGGGTCGCGAACGTTTGAATCGCGATCGCTCGGGTCGGCCGTCGGGTCACGTGGTGCCGAGTCACGTGGCGCTTTCGCGCGAGCCGCTTGGGGGCGCTGCGCGCGAGTGTTTCGCAGTTTCGCGAGCGACGGCGAGAGCGAGCGAGCAGCGAGCACGTCACGTCGTACGCGCGGCGTACTTCACGGCGGTGTGCGGTGTGCGTGCGTGTCTTCGATAAATAATGCGCGTTACCGTCGTCGTCCGTGGGCACATCGCGACGACCGCTACGGGGACGACGACGACGACGACGGGGACGATGACGGTTGCTTGAAGGAGGGGAAACGCCGACGGCGCTGGGGAAACCCCGGGTGGCGCGTTGTCCGACGGTGCTTCGCGTATACGTAGCCCCTCGCGAGTGGCCTCGTTGACCCAATTCCGACGAGCGAGGGCCTTTCCTTCGCGTCCGCGACCCTCTCGGCGATTTTTTGTTTCTTCGGACACTTCGGAGTCGGTGGCCTCCCCCCTCCTCCTGCCCCTCAAGACGGACGACGACGATGACGTCGACGTCGCGCTGGTAGCCCAAGTTTTACACCAAACTCGCCAGGCCAGAACTCGTGGAGCAAGGCTGGCTCGTCCGCGAGGATGCCGTGGACACTCTTGGACTTTGAGAGATAACCGTGCACAGGAAGATTTAAGGTTAAGTCGACGAACGCGAGCTTGATCCTGAACGTCCTCGTGGCGCGATCTCGTTCGCAGGTAGAACCGCGAGCTCAACAGGCGACGGACAATCGCGGGGGAGGTTAGTGATTGTTAATTGATACATGGATGCTGCCGTTCGCAGCTTCCGCGTTTTCACTTTGGCACCGGGCGACGCGGGCGAGATGAGATATGTCTGTACGAGTTCACGCGCGGGAACGTCCGAGGGACGACACGATTGCACGATTGTGATAAATCGCCAGCCTGCCGCCGGGATCCGTACGTTCATATATGGCAGTACGTGAGAGAGGCTTAACCCCGGAGCAAGATGCCGCACGTCACGCGAAAATGGGAACTCTTCCCGGGCAGGAATCGCTTCTGTTGCGACGGCAGAGTGATGATGGCACCGCAGACCGGAGTGTTCTACGTCACCGTGTGCCTCATCGTCGGGACAAGTGGATTGTTTTTCGGTTTTGAGTAAGCGACGCGCTCCGTTACGCTTTGTCTTTGAAAGCTAAACCTCGGGGTATCATCGTTAGTAACTCAATGTACCGTAATCGAAGGTGCATTGGATCATTCGTGAGATTAGGATGGTATTCCTATGTCCAATCTGGTCCAGTCTTATGTTCAAGATTGTCTTAGATTTGATCTCGGATGATCCTGAGATTCTGTCCATCCCGAGCATCTCGAGATCACGTTGGACCATACAATTATATACCTACAACCATATACATATGCTTGAATCTTAAATACAAGATTAGACTGTGAATACCGTCCTTAATCTATTAGTACATTGCGTGCCTTATCAGAACAAATAGATTGTCCTTCGGTTCTGAGTAAGCATTCCCTTTACTCTTGATTTTAAGGATAAACTTCAGTAGAGATAGAGTTGCTATAGCAACTTATGTATCCCAATCAAAGGTACATTAGATACTTTGTTAGAGATTAGGATAGTATTTTTTCATTAGTTTAATCTTGTATTTAGGAGTCACTGATGATTTTAAGCTACGATGCGACCAGTGAAACAATTATACGGCATCTCAGGATCATACTCGAGATGATCCTTAAATACAGGATTGGACTACGAATACCATCCTTAATCTATTAATATATTTTGTATCTTATTATTAGAATAAGTGGATTGTTTTTCGGTTCCGAGTAAGCATTGTTACATTTGACGTTAAGGATAACCTCAGAGTTAAGAATAAACCTCGGTATAATTATGATATAACTCTTGTATCGTAACGCAGAAGTACACTGGATACTTTATGACATTAAGATGGTCTTTTTTTCATAGTCCAATCTTGTATTCAAGATCATCTGTGACCCTAGGTGGTCTTGAGATTCTATCCAGCCAATGAAACGATTATACAACGTCACAAGATCATCCTCGAGATGACCTTAAATACAAGATTGGACTATGAATGCCGTCCTTAATCTATTAGCACACTGTACGCCTCATTGTCGGTACAAGTGGATTATTCTTCGATTCTGAGTAAGCGTCACATACGCTACGTTTGACTTTAAAGATAAGCCTCAGTATAATTAGAGTTGTGAAAGATTAGGGTATACTGTTTACCGTTGGTCTGATCTTATATTTGAAATCGTCTTATTTCTAATGTTGAAATTCCATCCAGCAAACTGTACAGAATCTCGAGATCATATACACAGGACGATAGTATATTAAGTATATTAGTATATTAAGATTAGACTGTAAATATCGTTCTCGATCTAGCAGCGGGAAAATTAGCTTTTATATACAACAGGATGAAATTTGTGGACAATGGTTTTCTTTTTCTTTTTCAGCTGTCCGTATCTGGCACTACATGTAACACCAGCAATACCAGTAATAGGAGCTTTATTATTTATATTCGTAATGTCTGCTTTGTTCCGCACAAGCTTTAGCGATCCCGGAGTAATTCCAAGAGCAACACCTGACGAGGCAGCTTACATCGAAAAACAAATCGGTACAAATATGATCATAGAGTATTTACAGACATAGTGATTGCGCTGTTTTTCGTTTAGCTACTTTAAAAGACTAGTAATGTTTTAATTCAGAGATAATAAGTGCTTATTATAAACATTTTTAATGCTGAATTGAAAAATTTTTTTATATGGATTGTAGAAGTACCGAACAATGATAACTCCAAGACATACAGACCCCCTCCTAGGACGAAAGAAGTCTTGATCAGAGGGCAACCAGTAAAATTAAAATATTGCTTTACATGCAAGATATTTAGGCCGCCAAGAGCCTCTCACTGTAGTTTATGCGACAATTGCGTAGGTATGTACTATACTTTATCAAAATTAGATATCTGAGGTGTTCGTCCTCCTTTTCACTCTCGCGTTATCAGACACTTGTCAGAATTAATCTTGAATACGATACTAATTTAATCACAGATATTGGGCGAGGGTCTTAAAGATAACTATTGTTGCAGAGAGATTTGATCATCACTGTCCATGGGTGGGTAATTGCGTGGGCAGAAGAAATTATAGATATTTTTATGCTTTTATAGTATCCCTCGCATTCCTTTGCGTTTTTATATTTATATGTGCAGTCACACATATGATTATGCGTGAGTAATCTTGATTTCCGGATCATTATAAATGAATTTATGCAAATGCAATTATAATAAAATCAGAACGTAACGTGTCTGTTTACCACTTGTGATTTTAGTTACGAAAGATAATAAGCCGTTTTTAGAAGTTGTAAAACTATCTCCAAGCAGCGTTATCGTGGGAGTCATATGCTTCTTCTCTCTTTGGAGTATCTTGGGCCTCGCTGGTTTTCACACGTATTTAACTAGCAGCAATCAAACGACTAACGAAGATGTAAGTACGTTTGACAAAATCACGTATCAATTATGTCTCGGCATTTTTCCTCAATTGCTGCTGCTGCTCCTCGTAGATTAAAGGGTCGTTCACGAATAGAAGAGGACAGGACAATTTTAATCCTTACAGTCAAGGAAATATCTGTGGGAATTGTTTTTATGTGTTATGTGGACCAGCTCCACCTAGTTTAATCGGTAAGATCTTTCGCGCGCACAAGTTGCATAATAATTCGTCCATGTGAATATGCAAGTCATAGAAGCTCAGGATATAGCTGTGACGTCATCCTTTAATTGTGCATTGAATTCATTCTCGAATCATATCGTTCCAGATCGAAGGGGGATAGTTACGCCTGAATATCGCGCGGAACACGAACGAGTTGGTGATGATAATGTGATTACTAATAATAAGACATATGGTACTGCCAAAATTGTGCAGCCTCAGGTAATTACAAATTTATAACTTTACAGGCTGACAAGCCTACTTTTTAATCGTACATTTGAATGCAGTAGGATATTTCTCAGTAGGCAATATACGATATATAAGTATAATATAAATTTATACATTTTTCGTTATTTTTATTTATTTTAACAGTCGAACGGTACGGCGGTTCAGACAAGCCCCAGCACGGATCTCACGGGCTCGATGAACAATTTGATCAGCGGTCAACATTCTCCAAGAATAGAGTCAATGAACGGTGAGTTGACCCTCTTGAGACATCCTACACGTTGTCCCGAGGACCTACCAAAATATCCGCGGCAATACATAAACGATACTTACGTGCCGCCGTATCCGGCGCAGCATTGCCCCGAGGATTCTATGAAACATATTAATTACACCGAGGTAGATCGGTTAAATCCGGACTTTCAGAAATATCCGTGTAAATGCGAGGACGGCTTGCACAAGTATCCTCATAGGTGTAGGGAGGAATATCATAGGTGCTCGGATAATAATCTTATATACGACCAGTGCATAGGGGATCAGAAATACGGCATTGATCTTCAGAAATATCCTCAAAGATACTCCGAGGATCCCTTGCGTTACAGGATAAGCGAGAAAAACGGTTATACCGATCTGCAAAAGTTCCCCCAGTGCTATTCCGAAGATCCATTACGGCTCTCGCAGTCGCCGCATATGCTTAAATATAACAATTTGAGATGTGCCGAACACAGCTTAAAATATCCGATAACGAAGAACATTCTGCCGGCGCGTATATTAGGCACGGGTGGCATACCGATTATCGGGCAGACCGCGATTGGCCTCGTGGTAAACAGATTCGGTTCCGGACCGCTAGCTAATAATTTATCGTACGCGGAGAATTCGTTATGCCCGAGCGATAGTACGGAAGAGGATCTCTTGAATCGTCGCTTCATTATGAGTTCACTCAGTGACAATGAGGACATTTAACGTCTATTATCAACCGATAACACATTTTTGAATTATAAAATTCATTTATAGTAGAAAATGAACAATAAAATAATTTATTATTGTTACATTCTTACTAAAGAAATCTTGAATTTATTAGAAAGTTTTAACGATTAGACTCGTGATTCGTGCTATTCTAAAAAAAAAAAAATCTTTCATGTTGAGAAAATGTACTGATTTGTATATACATATACATATAAATGGTTATATAATTGTTCTTGATTCCTTTAATTGGGAATTTTTAAAAATTATATATACAAATGCCAAGTTGAATTTAATTGTTGAAAAAAGAGATCTATCTATTTATTTTTAAAAGTACCGTTTTGCATTACGCATAGATGTTTATTTTAAAAATATATTATGGTGGTATATAAATGAATTAAGGTATATACGATACCCATTATGTTTAATTGATGTGACTTTTCTTAATGATATTCTTCTTAATTTATATATATATATATATATTTTACATATTACTTATTACATAAATAAATATTATATGCTAAACTTTTAAATCTGTTATTGCTTTTACACATATTCAATATTCCCGTTTAAAAAAATTATTTCGTATTTCTTTCATGAATTTTGCCAATGTTGCATAAGTTCCTTTCGCTATTATAAAAACGATGAAAGTGCATAATGCAAAGATATGGTTTATTTTTAATTCTGACAGAATGTAAATCTATTTGTATATATATTTATCTAAGTTTCTTAGTAATTAGTAAAATTTCGACATAATTCAATAAATTGTATTTCTCTGTTGTTTAAAATTACGTCCTGTTATCGAGGGCTCAGAGCGTACTACTCGGTAAGTTCACTTCAAACATTTTGATCGTCATTGAGTGTATGTTTTAATATACGAATGATCTGATTATTTCTTTTCACTAGCATTAATAAATCACCATACACGTGACATGTTTCTCTTATATTTTTACGAGACTAATTTTGGAGCGATACAATTAATTACAGGGTTTATGGCTTGTGACTAATCGGTTTTAATTTGATTTTATATTATAGGCACAAGATAAGATCTTATATGTAAATACTTACGTTAGTAAACATACGCGTGAAAATACCTCGATTTTTTGCTTTTTATTCGAAGGGAAAATTTCAATTCAATGTAATATTTTATTTTTTCAACGTGCGTATGCTCTCTTTATAAATTTACAAAATTCGATAAGACACCTTGTAATACCAAATAATGTGACGAATATGGTTTGATATACTCTTTTTTTTGTCTTTACGCATAAATGAAGGCAGTGTCCAAAAAAATTTTTGCAATGCTATGTTTAATGTAAGATGTTAACTTAACGGAATGTAGGAATGTGTATTGAGGATTAGTGCATTAAGTGGGTTTATTGAAATTACGATAAAGCTTGTATCGCTGATATATTGTGTGTAAGAAAAACACAAGGCCACAACGCTGCACCTTTCTGATAATAATTGTATAATATAATTTGTTTTTCCTTTTTCTGTCGATACTAAGGAGGTTTCATAACAGCTTGTACCCCTTCACGGTTTAATAGCAATTTATTTATATTTTAATGCTCTGTATGTGCACTCTATTTTTTTTTTGTACAAGTTGTCCATGCAACACCACCGAAACGAGATATACTTATCTGGCATTACGAACTTTGCTTTTAGGTAGTACCACAAACAGTATAAGTCAACTTGTTACCAACGAAATACCGCTAGCGTCTCTCAATATAGCACCAATTGATATCGACGAAATCGCACCGCTGCCTTCTCGTCAGAGTGTCGTGGTCTCTTCCGCTCTGGATACATCTTCCATACCAACAGTAACTGTAACGACCCCTTTATCTGCATCTAGACTTAGACTATTGCAGGACACGACGATGATAGAGTCCGCCTTAGACTTGGATTCGTTGGAAGATGCGAGCGTCGGTAGAGGAAGCCAGTCGGGGCTTATAAAAATGGGCGTAGTATAAAGTTTCCGGCTGCAAGCCGTACAGATTACGAATGATCGATTTCTGTCCGAGGACTAGTGCAGTTTCAACGTTACGTATTGAAATAAGGAACGCAATTTGCATTTTCATCGAGAAGCGTTCACGCATATGATAATTAAGTGCAAATGTTAATTGTTGTCATTAATTGCAACGGGATAGATATTTACAACGTTATACTTTTTCTTGGGAGAAAAAGTGATTTCGAGAAATTTATAAAATTAGAAAATTAAGTCACAAACAAAATGGCCGAATTCACATTGCTATGATTAAAGTACAAATATGATTATTTTGATAATTAAATTTGTATAATTGCATAATTGTGTTGCAATAATGTGTATTTAAATCGTAATTCCGTATGACTACTATTTATTATATCATATTCGCACATTGAACTATAATAATCATATGCCAGAAAGGTGTCGATGATATATTCCATTTTTCCAAATAATTCTGCGTTAAAATGTAGAATCGTCATTGAGAATGTAGAATCCGCCTAGGAGGTTTTAGAAAAATTTTTGAAAAGTATTATTAACGAGTTAATTAATTTATTATATACGTTAGATTATTCACGCAATTCTATAAAGTACTCAAGATTCTATAAAAAACAAAATAATGTTTGCTCGAAAGAAGATATTATAGTGATATAAAAAAAAAATCATGCTACTTAATTTCGTTTATGCAAATTTATATGTATAAGTTACGTCACACATAAGAAGATTTATTTTTTCAACTTATGGCACCTCTAATTGTTAGAAATACATACATTTTGCATTATTTTATATGTATATATATACGATATTATAAAAACTCTAATGATTTTGCAATAGATGTAAAAAGTCGATAGCTACGTGTGTACAAACCATATTTCTGGCACTTGTTCGTGCTTATACTCAATGAGAGAAAAAGAATCAAAGTTGCACTATAGAGACTGGAATAAATATGTTTTAACGGGATGAAAGTAAGAATGAAGGAAAAGAGGAACGTTGCTTTCAGTACGATATTTATTGCAGAAAAATGTTAAGAACTACGATATTTTTTCTGTTACGTTTTCCTAACATTCTTAGAGATATTGTCTTTTCGAAGGGATTTGTCGTGTACAGTGTAAAAAGTTTTGTAAATAAAATTTTCATACACGTTAGCATAAAGAATTTTACAGAATATTTACAAAATTTATTAAAGCAATGCAGTTGATAGCGAGCATTTAAATATTAGGATTATCACTGCCTAATTTATTAACAAATTTTGTATCAAAATTGCATGTTTTTACCTAATTTGACATTTATTATGCGATATATTATTCATATATGAGTAATATTAAAGACTATATTAATAACAGAGCAGTTGACATACTAAAGATATCAAGGATTGCCATTACGAAGACTAAAAATTCTAAGGTTACTATTCTTTTGTATATAAAAGTACGTGTGTATGATATGGTATATGTATATATTATGTAGATGTTATAATAAAATCCGCATATAATATAAAACAAGTTAAAGACATTTTGCAATATTTTTATTGTAATTCCTCGAAATATATTAATAAAAAGGAACAACGCATGCGTGTGAGAGCTAAACTAATTATACATTATTTTTGTTTTACACTAAAATCACACACTTTTAGATATAAAAGTAAAAGTGATTATAAGAATTCGATCTCATATGAACGTAATGTTAGTTGGATTAAAGAAATTTGTATATACGTTAACTTTCAAAACATGTATATTAAATAATTTTTAAAATTTTTACATCAAAATTTACACGACTTCAAATATTACTTATTATTACTTTAAAATGGACATTTGTATATTACATGATATATATATTATATAAACAAATTGCTACGTTTTACGTGCACTGTGAGTAAAACGCAAATGCATATATTACATCATGTTGCTGTACGAGTTGTTATACATGAGTTGGTGCACGAGGATAGCAATCATCATTAAAATAAACGCAACGCTTAAACCGGTAGTATAAACGATCGCTTGATAATTTCCAATTTTATCGGCATTATTGTCCAACTGTTTAGTATTGACATCGCTTTGGCAGTAGAATTCCGTAGGATCTGCATCAATATATTCGGTTGTAAAACAATGTATGTGACTTCGAGTTGCTTATATGATACTTTACATTTTTTTTTCTTCACTTACCAGCTTGTATCTCGACCTCTTTTTGAACCTGACTTTCTTGCACTTCGAGATCTAGAAGTTCTTGCAACGACAATAACGCCTCTTGCGGCCCTTCGCCGGGAAACAGATAGTCCGATAACGTGACTTTATTTTCCGGTAATGCTATTAATACTCGTCTCGGTGGTTCATGCAACGTGATATTCTCTGAAACCACAAGTTTGCGGAATATAAGTATCAAATTCTACTATTTATATTACATGTCCTTCAGTCATGATTTACCTTCGGGAGAACCATTTTCCTCCTCTATCAAACTATCCCAATGCATTTCCAATCTACTCGCCAGAGATCTCACTATATCTTCTTTCACAGCCGTATTGGCCTCTGCGATACTGGCTTTCTGATGTACAAATGTTTTGCTGACTAATTGTCCAATTAATCGTATCAACGCGCTGCATGCCGTCGTTTTTACATCCATATTACTGTTATCTTGTGACTAATAATAAGATAAATTGTGCTTAATTTTTTCATTATCTCTTTTCGTAAAAACTTTAAATAAATCTACTCGTACTCACGCAAGGAATATATAGGCTAACTTGAAGTGAATTACTGCTATCATTTGTCTTATTTTTACACTCCTTATTGTTCTTCTTTTTCTTGCCAAATATTTCTAACGTGTCATCCGGAGATCTGACCTCTCCCTCGATAACGATGAGCGAAGACTCGATTAAATCTACCACGTTTGTCAAGATATTCTGTAAAATTTATACTATACTTAATACTATATTTAATGGGTTAATGTAAAAGAAAAATAAATTGTTCCATTGGTTAATACCTGTAATTGCTTCTTGAGAGTTTCGGGATCCTTGTCTGCGGCAATGAGGTACAATTTGTCAAAGTCTACCAGAGCTTCAAGTTGATACCACCTGGTTGCTTTTTCTTGGAATTTCCAATCGGCCGGTTTCAACATACTGTCCTTAGCGATGTCTATAGACTTGCAAATATATCTGAAAGTAAAAAAACTCTAATTACTAAATTAATTAAGATATAGCGTGGAACTTGCGTCTGCTTGAGGAACCCAGGCAGGAACTTACTTTTGCGTGACACTGTTGAAACTTAATATAAGCTTCTCATCCTGATTATTTCCACAGAGGTATTTGTTATTCCACGACAAAGTTTTGTGAATTGCACCAAGAACCGATTTGAGCTTTTGCACATTGCTAGTATTGTCTAAGGTATCCTCGGGTCCGACAATAAATATGCCAAGTACCCACATTCCGCCAGGCAGCATTCTTGTGACCTGTGAAAAAAAAAAAAAAAAAAAAAAAAAATGTGTATTCAGCTTTATGTAACATGTTAGGTTGCTTCAATGTACATTAATTCCTTATCTTTCAAATTGTTTATAGATTTAGGATTTAGGTATATCTGTCTAGTCACTTGTCAAAATATTCATGTGTCATTTATAAAAAAGATACCATCAAAATTATTGACATATCACATTGATAATTTTATTAGATTGGAAACAAGCATTATATTTCTTTTGTTTCTACTCGTTCTCACAATAATTAAACGGTCCATAAAAATAAGGAATTAAATGTCCTATTTCGTAATCACGCCACAAAGACTGTAACACACATGTTTAGCGTGATCGGCAACCCAGCTCATAGGTATATCTTTAACAGATCTGATATACGTATTCGCTACATCCTGTTCTGCGGGCGCTGAGGAACCAATCAATGTTTCTTCCACGACATTTTTACTAAGAGGAGGCGGTGTCTTCGCTAAGTGCACAATGTAATCCTTTTGCACGGAACTCTGTAATATCAAATAGAGGACAGTCAAGCAATGTCACATACAACTTACCGTTAAATTTAAAATACCACACGACAACAGAATTAAATTAAATATTTTGCCTTCAGTTCCAACGATCAAAGAAAAAATAAAAAATAAAGAATGTTAACAGTCGTTGCTCGACTTCTGTTAATTTTAAATAACTTGGAATACGCTGAAATACGTTGCGTGTTTTCCATTTCTTATCGCATATGTTAAAAACGAGAGCGTTATTAACATGCGACGCGGATAAAATACTGAAAAACTGGAATAACCTGTCCTAAAATCAATCCTATCACATATCCATCGGGCTTAGCTAAGGATGCTAGATATGTGCGAAGGTGCTCCTCAGCATAAATTGTCCGTCCCATTTCTTCCGCGTGCTATCCTCTTTGATTTTTCTTAACTTCTCTTAACTTGACAGGAATGACAGGATCGCGACAATGCGCGAATCGTGCACGACAGTCGCGACACTGGCACCACCCATGGTGTAAAGATGGAAGCACATAAAATTGCAGGAGCCATGAGCAGAATGCAGAAGCCATATGCGCATGCGTTCAGCAGACACAACTGTTGAGTTCGTCTTATCAACACTCTGCGTTGATTGATTGGTTCTAAAAGTAAGAGCCAATCACGTTCGACTGCTACTCAGCAGCTTGATCTGCTGAACGCGCCTTTTGTTTTATTGATCTTTAGCTCTTTTGTCAACATGTTGCCTTCCACAGTCGAACACGTGTGAACACGTTAAATAACGGTTTGGTTCGATGTCCACATTTGCCGTAAGATATCTTCCGTTGGTTCCTTTGCTAGAAGAAGAGGGATTGTATTCATTATCGTTGGGATTAATTATAGCCTTATTAGTAATGAGTATGTATTATCGCAGCGGAATGCGGAATTGCAAAAAAGTTAAGGCTCGAGAGGAAGTAAATCACGGCAACCGGAAGTCAACCGAGCGCCATCATGGCGCACTTTGTAATCGCATTAAAACGAAATCGCGAAAACGAATCCCGTTTCAACGTACGAGTGAGTAGATTTTTGAAGATTATTCAAAGCACAGACTCCATGTCCGGTGTACAATAGGTGTACAATAGAGTCCCGGTTTACAATAAGTGTTTTAATCTCTAAGCTGACTTCCATTGTCTTCTTTTCTTGCCAGGAATGCGAGCCGATACGAAATGCACCACCTGGAAAGATGTACGTACGATGTCCGTGCAATTGTCTGTTCTTATGTAAAAGCTCCTCGCAGTGTATCAGCTGCCCCAAGCCAAATTGTAAACGTGTTATCAATCTGACTGATCTGACACCGAACCCCATACCGGGCATGCGCAAGGTGGGATGTGCCCATTGCCATGACACATTCTTGGTGAGTCATCAGCGATTATAGTTATTTTGTTTTATTGATCTTCAGCTCTTTTGTCTTAAAATGTTGCCTTCCACAGTTTAACACGTTTAACGGTTTGGTTCGATGTCCACATTGCCGTAAGATATCTTCCGTTGGTCCAAACTTTGTTAGAAGAAGAGGGCTTGCATTAATTTTCGTTGGGATTATAACCTTAGTAATTGCTACAGCTTTAATGGTAAGTGTACACACTCAATTTCTTGTTTGTATTGTTGGTGATCTCTATAATATCAATTTTATACCGTATATAATTATAGGTCGGGACCTATATATATGCAGGAAACGGAGGTCTTTATCTAATTTATATTGGTGGGTATAAGCGGTATCTCAAATTTCGAAAATTGTCGATAAAAATTCGTCAATAACTTCTACTATTCAGTCGCTATTTAAAAAATTCGTCCATCACATTTTTGGATCATTTCCAGTTGGATTTCTATTGGGGCTTTTAAGCTTGGGTCGCGGCATTTATTACTGTACGATGAAGAACAGTTTGATAGAGGATCCCGTATAGGCTCCCAAACAGCAGTGAGCAACCGGTAATATGAATCAAAACCCATTGAGATGAATGTCATGTAACCTATTTAGAACAAATGTTAATAGTAATGTGACATTTCAAGCCCTTTTGAGGCAAGGAGTATATACGCATATGGGTATATATGCATGGCTATATGCAGATCTGTATTGTTTATTATAATGCGTGTATACATTCTTATATAATACGCATACACATATGAATGTATTTCGCAATTGGGAAGAAAGCAAACGTTTGCGACGCTTTCCCCAGGTAAGATAACGATCGTTGGAAATCTCTCTCGAAAGCCTTATTTTTATACGAAGAATAAATTGTTCCTATGCACTTTTATATGTGCAAGCATAGAAGCAATTAGCTATCGGCTCTCCGTGTTTTATTTTACTTACTGACTAAAGAATACGCTTTATATTAAAATATACGTACAACCTACATACATGCTTTTTATAACATATTACGCGTATTAAGTGTATACAAATAGAATCGAAGTGCAAATGTGCTCATATTCCAATTGTACGTACGAAGTAAGTTTTAAAACTCATATACGAGTCTGTACGAATCTGTTTTGAAATATATTCTTTACATTCTATATAAAAGCATCTATATTAAAAACAAAATCGCATTATTTCAAATAAATTTCTAGGTTTATAATATAAATAAATAATAAAATATAAATAATGCACTTAGTGATACAAATCCAAATATAGAATTTCCCTGATTATTACGTGAAGAATACTCTGTAAGATGTTTTCAGTTTTTGCTGTAAAGTACACGTGATATCATCGGTCATGAAAATATAGTCTTATTGATTAGGTGTGTTTTCGTCATATAGCTTTTATAATCTGCAATACTCTTTCAAATGCAACTCTTTTTTCTAGGCAACTCTTTCTACAGCAACTATTCTCAACTCTATACATATAAGTTTCCTTATCACATAATAGAAGATGTTATACTTGTTGAAAAAAATAAATTCCGTTTGGTAAAAAACTAACAGCTGTATTTATTCCATAACATGTAGATAAATTTGTCGACCCGAGAAAAAAATTGGTTAATATTGAATCGCCATACGAAACATTATATATATATTAGGGTGAATAAAAAAACCTTTTTTTCATTTATATATATATACACATTCAAACAATGTACAAAAAAAAGGTTCGGAACGCACTCGTGAAAGACTCCGTTCCGAAACGCATTATAAAAAAGCCGTCCTGCGTTTCGAATGCGTTCCAAAACTTATCAGAAAAATTGCATCATTCTTATCCGATTGCATCGCGTTCCGAAACTCATGGCAAAATGGCGTTTCAATTTTCATGCATCTTTCTCTCTCACTATCTCTATATAAAAATGTATACTCTCCTGATAACTATAATGATATCTCAAGTATTCTTCGAAAGACGCGTGTTGCAAGTTGCAACCACGGTCTATGCAACTACCCAAACGCTCCTCTTATCACATATAAGTACATATTGACTTCAAATGCTTTAACATGTATCTGGAATTAATTATCAACAGCTCCGAAATGTTATCGTATTATTGCAGACTTTTTCTCAAGGACAATCATATCACGAATTTGGACTATGATGTATTCAACCCGGAGAAATAGCTATTTGGGCTTATATATACGTCCCGATATTTATAAGTTTACATCACGTGCAAAGTTCTCAATATAATTGGCAATCGAATATCGGAACGTAGCCTTAATCGCGAAGGCATTCCTGAACTATACGCCGAGCGATAGTTCAATAATTGACTGTAATAGTCTGTGGAATGAACTAGCTCTACCATGCTTGATTATTGATCATTTATAACAGACAACAGTGGATGCTTTCCAGCAAGGAAACATAAATGGACATAAAATAGTAATATCAAGCTAGAACACAGCTGTGTAAAACTGTTCGTTAGAACATCATTTTATCATCAAAAATGTTGCTATTACAGCAATTCTCGTTTCATAACTGAAATGTTAACGATAAGCGATGTTTTATCTATTCTCAGGCTTGTATATAATATTTTAGAGCACACATTTTCAATTTGATATCATAAGATCTTAAATTTTAATTATTTTAATTAGCTTATAGAAGACCGTGAGAAGAACTATATATAAGTCCCTCTCTGCTGAAAGCTGAAACCGCAATTGACATTTAACACACGCAGACACGCATCACACGCTGACACGCATGCGCGAAGAATGTGATGGCACTGATGGACTGATGGCACGTCTAATAACCACTGTTCACTAACGCGTTTCTGATAAAGGTCACGATAAAGGTGATAAATGAGAGACACAAAATATCTAATCCGCCGTTGCTCTATTACCACAGATAAATGTATACGTCCAGTGACGGGTCTATTTTAAATAAGGAACGAATCAAATCTATATATAGGTGAAATAGTACTTGCTAACCGCAACGCGATACCGCATGTAGCATTTAAAAAAAGTGGCATTTTTTTAAATAAAGCAAGGAAGAATAAAAAATGCATGGTATCATTCTTCTCCTATTTATTCTGAGTATTCAGCCAGATGGAGGATTTTCGGAAAACTGGATATCTCCGTGCGATGTGAGTTACACAACAAAAATTTATACTCGAAAATAAATACGTTCCGTGTATTTTTGTGTATTACATGTATATAATATATATATTAGGTACACATATGTATATATATCGTCGTGTATTTTATTTTTCAGTATAAATTCAAACAGAAATACCCTAAGGATAAAAACATTTCTAACACAACGGTTGGATTTGTCAATTCTACGCACATCATGTATTGCCCCCTTGAAGAGGTTAATAAGTCTGTACACTATGTTTTAAAGTATAGTGACGACGATGAAAGAATCTGGCCCGGTATGTGCTTCTGGAGAATTGAGTAATCAATTTCTAGAATAATTAGATCTAATTGCATTCATCAATTCTATTTTTGTCTTTCATCTAAGATATGTTAGAGGTACAGTTTACACCTCCTAAAAGAGAATGCTTCTACGGAGTAGCCTTATTATTTAATCCTTCGATCCAAGATGAAGATGAGTGTTTCGATTATGAGTTTGGTGATAAGTACGACGACTGGCAAGTACACACCCCAGACAAGACTATTGATACGTACGACAACTGGCAAGTACACACCCGAGACAGGAATACGTGTGTTTTCAAGCACGATAATCCATTTGTAGAATATACAACTAGAAATTACACGACAGGCTTCCTGTATGAGGTAATGAACAATGCTAATCTGATATATGTATGAAATGATGTTGCAAAGTCATACATTGAGCACTAGTGTACACGCAATATCTGTATACACAGACACTAATTAAAGGGAAACTTATTTTAAAAATCACAAATAATTCCAGGATAAGATCGGGGTGTTGTTCAACTATATATTTAAAGGATGCTACGTGGTTCGTTTTAACGTAAATCATAATCCGAGATATGTAATGAGCAATCCTGCATTTGCGAACACTACTTATAAACGAAGGGAAGTGCAGGAACTGGACTTCATCTGCAGATATTATGCACGTCCTAATCCTGAGGAAAGGTATAAAGATAAGATAATCCTTCCATTGTAATACATTTCCTATCGGAATCTTTTTGACAATGGTATGTTTTCTCGAGAAACTTAGAAATGATTTGACGTAAAATTAAATGAAAATTGCATATCTATATTTACAGCAAAATGACGAATTTCACGTTAGATATTACGTTACCGGCAGATACAGGAGTTTCCCTTAAAGTATTTTTGATATCGCAGCGGAATAAAGATCGAAGTAAAGGTTGTTTATGGCAAACAGAACTACCATTATTCGTATGGACAATTGACCTGGTAATATTTAATTATTAAAATGCGCTTTCTTTCCTGTTTTTAGCAGCTGACATTCTTTAAATTTTTATTGTTACAGAGAGTTGATAGTGGATGGAGAAACCTCTCAGATCAATATTGCGATGTGAAATTCGTAAATATTATTTTTCTTAGTTATCTTGGATATTATTTTAATCTTGTATATTATTTTAAAGTCATCAAAATATTCATTTTTTATCTATATTCAGATATGTAAATTATATTAAAAAGAAAAAACTTTTAAATAGGTGGAGCCGGGAAAGAGGAGGTATGAGAAGAGAGTAAAATGTAATTTTCTAATAGAAGCGCCAGCTGCAAATTCTTGTTTTGCATACGGTTTGAATGACGAGCGATGTGCGAAAAATACCATATGGAAGCCGGAATCAGGAAGTAAAAGGAAAGCGTGTCTGTGGGTAAAGCGTAAGTATAAATTAAGGATGGACATGTAATATTACATTATACAAAGTAGAATTAATATCTTATTAATTCTACTATTCTACTATTATCTACTTATTCTACTATTATCTTAATAGTAGCAGTTTTTTTCTAACTGATGTATCGTATCAATTGGCGTATTAGAAATAGTAGCTTAAACTTTGCACGTAAATATTAATTTTGCAAAATAGATTTTTCGTTCAGACACGAAATAATAGTTCTAACAAATTATATTTGTAGACTGCGGACGAACTTACGTACAACACTGGGTATACGAATACCTTCAGACACCGAGAACACTGATACAATCAGACACGTTACTGAGCGCAAGTTCGTACCTGTTGTTGCCAATTATTGCCATTGTATTAATCGTAATGGCAGTAATTGGAATATTATGTTTCCGGCGTTATTTGCGTATTCGAAGGGAGGAAATCAATTTATACGTAAACTCGCAACACGATGATTCCAATTGTCTAAAATCAAACGATCTCGGTATTATTGATGACAGTGAAAAGGAAATCGGTCACGATAATCCTTCGTGCGACAATATCGTACTGCTTTACACCAACAGTTCACCATTTTTCATGGCATTGATGAAAAATTTTCGTAAAACACTTGCCAAGATGTGCTCTTGTCCCGTAAGTTTCGCGTGTTAATAATATATTGTACATATAACACAAAATTCTGAAATTTCTAAAATTAAAGTATCTTTCTCCGTTACAGTTTTCGAATTTATATTATGTGAAGTAATGCAACTTGAATGTTAAGAACGTTTCTCACGATTGTTGTTCTTAAAGGTGCATGACTGGCATGACGGGGCTATATGGAACGAAGTGGCCAAGGTTGGTGCTGTTTCATGGTTTACCGAGTTGCTTAATAATGGATGCCGCGTCGTTTGGATGGATACACCGGCCACGAGATCCGCCGTTATATCAAACTCGAGGGACGACGAGTCGAGCTCGGACAAGCTCAGTAAATATTATGAGATACACGATTTCCGCGATATGGCATTTCGCGTGGTGCTCGAGGTGGCAAAAAGCAAAGTAAACGTAAACGACGTCGAGCGGCAGTACCGCAGGCACTTCATCGTAAGGTGAGCTCCATTATCAGATAATTATTTTCGATATCCAAAGTGCGTAAGTTCAACTATTCGTGACATCGCAGGTTCGAAGGATTAGAGAGCACGGCAAATGTGGACGATCCATTTTTAGATCTCTCCCCTCACGCGCGATATTACATGCCGCAGCATCTCATGCACTTGTGTTCGGACTTGTAAGTATGTCGCGTAATCTCCCCAGTGTTCTGTAAGGAAATTTGTAATTGGAACGCTTTCAGGTCGGTGACGAAACCAAAAATTTCAAAATCCAAGATGAAGATAGACGAAGATGTTTACCGTCTTTTCGTACACCAACTTTATAAGTCTCAGACGCAGCAACGCTTAAAATCTATGAAGATTGACTCGACGATATGAAATGACCATTTATTTTAAGATCTCATTATCCAAATCAACGACTGTCCAATGCAACGAGACCTCATTCGTGTTTTTTCTTTAACATGAAATGTGATTGCGAAAGCACAAATTTGTTGTAATAACAAAGATACTACCTCAAAATGCGTATAAAAATTATATAGGGCAATATATACATATGTCTACAGGATGTCCTCCGTCAGAGCAGAATTAATATTCGCAGCAAATGTAAATCTAGCAATTTATATTTGCTACTTATCTGATTAGTTCTTCAGCGATATTGATGATAAGGATGATTGTTGTCCCGTACTGTTAGGATTAATTGTTTGTAAATCATTGAATTCGATTTCACACAATCGCGCGTAGTTTAAGTTTTAACTGAACTTTACACATTTATTACGTTGACAGAGATGTATATTTGACGTATATATTTATAATATATATTTTTAATAAAAAAAGACTAGAAAAAACAAAAATCTGTTATTTAATTTATCCGTATGATAACGTTTCTTATTTCGTGCTACCATACGACTTATAAAGATTATTCGTAATTGCTATTGCGATCTAAGAAAATATAGCGTTATCGAAGATGCGATCTTAGTGAAAAATTTGCGATTTATTATTGTTTCGATTTATATTTCCTCCTCTTAACCGCATGCGTTATTTTATATCTCTGCGCACTAATAGAAATGGTTGCCTAGGCATAGGCACGCGTTTAAAAAGTCTCAATTAAATCATGCTATAAAGTGAGACCTTGACCTTTATACTTTATGGCACGTGTATCAAAAGCATTCGCAAATGTCACTATATATATATATATATATATATATATATATATATATATATATATGTACACATACAAACACAATTATTTTCAAAATGTAAAATTGTTCCTGCGTGTGAAATATTTTAAGATGTATGTGTATATGTATTTATATATCGAGAAACAATAAACTTCGAATAAGATATCAATATTTGATAAAGTATTAATGGACATGTGACACGCACAAATTATCTCATTCCTCATTCAATAGATTCATCTCATTTAATGGATTCTAATGAACGCACGTTTATTGTTCCACGTGGTCAGGCGCATGTCGTCGGACCGGTCGGGCCTCACACACACATACACACACACACACACACACACACACATGTACACATACACACCAACACACTCGCACGCACACGCACTCGCACAAATGGACGAGGAGATGTTTTATTTGAAATTGCGCGTAACGAAAGGCCATTTCATGCAATCTGTCACACAAAAGAGTTGTGTCTCGTTCGCGTTGCCTTGAAAGAGAGCTAATTACCGCGGAGGAGTAACGTACACACATTTCCGCGCGAACGGATCGGGACTCTGGAAATATTACGTCCGGCGAATTAATAACGCGTTAACATCGCGCGTTTTAACGAGCGGCCGATGAAAACATATATATGTGTTAAAACGGGCCCAACAATCTCATCCATTGTTGGCCGAGGATAATTTTGTAACTGGCGCTTTTCGGGCACCTTCGCGGCCGGCGCCGCCCGTAAAATTCGTGGTAACGACCTCGATACCGCTGACTAAATCCAAATTTGACGGCACAGCTGTTTTAGCGCGAACGCGACCACTTTCCGGGGTCTCCGGGGCTTCGTCTTCTCATGCGATTGACCGCATATTTCGGATCGCGGACGGATCGGGTTCGCGGACGTTGAGATAAATTTCAGCGCGAACGGCGAAATATTACCGCGGCGTCTAATAAAAACGGAGAATACGAATAACGTCGCGCGCGTGTGACTACGAGCATATTGTTCGCGCGTTGGCCGCGTTTATCCTCTCTCAAATGTTATTTTCGCGTGAATTAACTCCGGAACGCGTAGAAGCTTCTTCCTTCCGAGAAGGAGCAACGATCGCGAGACGATCCGCGAGGAATGTCCCGAGACGGCACGCATGTCCAAAATCGGGACATATGATGTATTATGTATGACATAATGTTTAAAAGATGATCCCAAAAGATCGAGGTCTTATATCTCGATCTTGAAACATAGTCCGGATCCCTCCCAAATCAATTAAAAGCCGCGCCCACGTGGATCGCCGGCCGTCGCTCTTAAAAGAAAAAAAGGAAAAAAAACAGGGAGAAAAGCCGCGGTGAAATAATATAAAAATATTTCCACACGCGAGAGGCGGTGGCGGCGGTCCTGGCCGGATAATTGGAGTCATCTTCCTCTCGATACGATCGTTCTTTCAATAAAAGTAATTATCGTGTCGTCCTTTTGAGATAAAAATCGATTCGGGAGGGTAGGGTGAGAGCGAGAGAGCGAGCGAGAGAGAGAGACAGAGAGCGACAGTGCCTAGATGAGGGTGGAGGAAACAAATTGGGGAGATCTCTATTACGCGCCGTACAAACGACCGGTGGCGGATAATGAATTCGATTGTTTGCCGGTGGTATTATCGCCCTACTCCCCGATAATAACGGCCAATCGGGTAAAGGGAAGGGCGCCCGCTGTTACATTCGAAATATATAAATGGACCAATAACTGTTACACCGCCGTTCAGTCGGGTCCCTCGATTCACCAGTTGATAAACCGCCGGGCGCCTCTCTTTCCCCCGTATATATTTCTTTTTCTTCACACCCCGTCTCCGTCTCTCCGAGGCCCACCGAGCCATCGTCCGCACCGTCCGTCGTCGTCTGGAAAATCGTGACCGCCCATATAGTTGCCGCAGCGGAAGGTAAGTCATCCTGGCGTGAGTCACACCCCACGCCGGGGGCCACCTGACTTTTCTTCCTTTCCTCCCTTCACCTGCGAACCCGGCCCCGACCTAGACCTGGCCGGAAATTATCTTCCCGGGAACCGTGGCGCGGCGGCGGCGGCGGCGGCAGCGATTCCCGGAGAAGAGAAAAGGAGCACGTGGTCGTACCTCCCGAAATAATTAACGGAAGACTTCTCTTCTCCGCGCGGAGACGATTTATCGGCTCGATACCTCTCCGGCTTTCGGATTCCCTCCGCGTGAATCTTCATATCCGAAATAAACGTGCTTGTTAAAGCGTTCCGGCGTCTCTTCGAGACGACGCGCTTGGGTTTCGCAGAAAATTCATCAAAGGAGCGTAAAAATTCCTTCAATTCGTTTCGAGTGGTTACATAGATATTTTTCCCGACGGAAAACATTTTCTTACGAATCCCTCGCGAGGATCCAATTTAGATCCCCCAGGTAGAACGTGAAAACTCGCGATGACATCACGTTGACGTCATCGCGACTTTATTCGTCACTCGAAGATCACTTGAACGTCACTCGAACGTCACTCCGACCTAATCGTGACTCTTTCCGTTCTGCCTGGTGGATCCGCGGAACGGTTTCGTGGAAAGAAAAAAGAAAATTAAGGCATCCGTATCGTAAAGGAACGTGCCTCCGCGCACGTGTCGGTTCCGATCCGCTTTCCCCTCTCCGTCGCAAGAGCGCGGCGGCTAAGCTAAAGGCAAACCAATCCGGGCCGAAATGGCTGATGCAACCGCGGCAAAATCGCGCATCTGTCGCTCTCGCTCTCCATCGCGCGCGCGGAGTACCCTTTTTCTCTTTTAGCCGGGCCGGCCTGACACGCGAGACATCGAGACACGGCTCGATGGTTGAATTAATCTATACCCGGCCTATTCGCGCGTTTAACATACGAGGGTGTTCCCTTGCGGCGAGCGCGCGTCTCTGAGTCAGCTCTCTTCCCTCGTTTCGCGAGGAAAGGTATCTGGTAGTTCTCGAGCCGCGAGCGATCGAGGAGGTCTTTTGCCGAGCTATGCGGGGGACGACCGGACGATAAAAGTTTCCTTCTACTCAGTTAATTTGACAGGTAGAAACCCCGCCCGAACAGATTTTTTTTTTTAACGCGAGACGACGTTCGCGGACGGGCTTTGCGATAAACGAATTTAATCGGGCTCGCGCTTCGGCAAAAAAGGGTCGTGTCGCGATAGAACGACGGCCCGCGCCTTGACCGCGTTAAGGAAAATCGATTCGGACCGAAGGATTGATGTTCGACTCGGGAGGATCCGTTCGGCGCGAGAGAGACCAACCATATGCTACGCGTGGAAATAATAAGCGACATCCGCGAACGTTTCTTCAGCGCGAGATCTATGCGAGACCTATGCGTTTCATCATCTATTCCCCCCTCCCCTCCCCCGACAAAATTCCATCAAATCGGCGTTGATTAATTCGATTAACGCGTTATCCGGTTTGCAAAGTCGCGCCTAAAACAAGCCCGCGTCCTCTGTTCTTCGCTATCTCGGAGAAAATCTCGTAATTTCTCGAAGGCGTGCCCGATAGTTCCGACACGTGCCCGAATCCAGACCACGTCCAGCATCATGTCGAAAATCGGGACTTAAGACGTCTTTAACAACTGTCTCTTTACTCTCTTTCCAGATGCGGCTGTGTCTCTCGAGTCTCGCGCACCTCCTGGTGCTCGTCGCCCTGGCCGACGTGGCCCTCGGAAGCTACTTGACGCTCTTCCTGACGAACGCGTCGTCGCGGGCGAACGCCGATCAATCCGGCACGGCGAACAGAGTGAAATACAACGCCAAGCCGGCTGCCTGGAAAAAGGTATATTCATCGATCGTGCAAACTCAAATTTCGATTTCTCTTTTGTATTTTTTGACATTCGGCTGTACGGCCTCTCGACTCCGTTTTTTTAGCTCTACAAACCGTTAAGAGACTTTTTCTCCGCTTTACATTTACAAGTCCTTCTCATTTCGTAATATAAGATTTCGTCTGAAACCTTTGATTTTTAGAAAAACTTGAGGACAACGTGGACCAAAATTTTGCAGTATCCGCCAGATTCCATGGAAGTTGCCGTCGGGTAAATATATACATCGATATATAAAGTAACTTTAGTGCGCACACATAGACGCGGAAGTAACGTGATCGCATTCCGCTCGTGTTCATTTAGGAGCCGCGTCGAACTGCATTGCGAGGTAATTGGAAATCCGCCGCCCCAGGTCTATTGGCTAACAGGAAACGAGCCGGAAAGGCAGGTCGGTCTCGTAATTAACGCTTAGAAAGAAATCCATCGGATGATTTATGATAGGCCATTATGTAGCGACGCTCCTTGTTATACCCGTTTATCTTTCCTCTTGCAGAGTCAAGAGCTGCTCGCGGGGTCGCTCCGCTCTGAGGAAGCGAGCGGCGTGTCGACACAATGGGAAGGGCTCAGTCAGGTCTCCTCCACATACGTGATCGATTGCGTCAGAGCTGAGGATCAGGGTCTAAAATATTGTATGTCTTTGTCGAAAAATATAGTCCAAACGGCGGCGACGGCAATCCTGGTCAATAGTAAGCGAGACAATAGACAATATCTCACCGTTGGACCCAACAGACATTGTCCGCGGGATTGTCTGATATCATTGTATTGTCCACCAGGTACCAAAGTTGCCGAGTGCAACAAGGAGAGCCAGCCCACCATCACCCTGTACCACTCTTGGCGATTGGCGCTTGAAGGGACTACGGTAATTCTTCCGTGTAGGGTCGTGGGCCAGCCGACGCCCTATCTGTTCTGGATGGACAACTCGGGCAAGACCGTAAGCCTCGCCACGCACGCGAGACACACCGTTCTACCTAGTGGCGACCTGCAGATAACGGATATTAAGTGGGAAGATATGGGTGACTTCACTTGCAAGGTGCAGTCGGGATATACGGAGAAAAGCGTGACCACGTTTCTGTATCCCGTATGTTCCGTACGTACATTAATTAATTTTCGCAACATTATCTGGTATAACTTGTATCTAACGTGTTAAAAACGTATCAATAAATTGACGTCGTAAACGACGTCCAATGAGCGGACGTCGTTAACGTGATATTCTCGCGAGATACATCCAATCTAATTAATTCCTTTTTTTTTAACTGCAAAATAGGGGTATGCATAAATCGTTCGTAATTTTTTGTTTCAGGAGGACACGGAAGAGTGACAAGTTCCGTGTAAAAAGGCTTGAAAAGATTCCTGCATTTCCAACGCCTTTTGCTATAAGAATGCATAAGTGACCAAAAAAAACTATTACACTCATTATTTGTCTATAAAAATAGAATGTAATTTAATTAGAAATATTATGTATTAGAGAAAAGTACTTATTTCTTTTTGTTACATTTACGATACCAGTGCTACTTGTCCTCGAAAGCTCGATATTTGAGCGACAGAATCGCTTTTCACGTTGGATCGACGCACAAAAAAAGAAAGTCTTCTCTTGTACTCGCATCGAAGAAAGTTTGTAAACGAATTGAAAACAGTTTTAATAAATGCAACCTATACCACATCTATACTTTTGTAAGAAATGTTTACTCCCGCTATTTGCCGCAAAAGTGTTGAAATATAGATTTTCTAACGTTCTTTGGTTTATCGACATCCACACAACGTGTATCTTAAACTATTTTAATTTTATTACATATGCAATTTAATTGTATTTACATTTCGTACAAGGTTTTATAATTTATAAATTTGTGATGGAATTTACAATAAGAATTAATTCATTAATTAATGCGAATTATACGTTACTTACCACTCGTGGTTGTCCGTTAACTCCAAATAAGAATTACACATTCGATCAGTCCACATCAGAATAAAACGTAAGCTCTTTTTACAGCTTCCACTCCTTCTTCCCGCCTCGCAGTTTCTTATTAGTTATAATGTGAAGTATAAACAGACGGAAAACGCATACTTATTAAATCGGTTTATTAAGCAGAAACAATATTTCCGATTCGAAGTTGTGTCGCTGTTTGTCAAAATGATAATAATAAAAAATGATTTATTCTAAGCGGAATCACAAGTTTGAATATTGCATCTGTTGCAAAGGCCATCAATAAATACTATTGTTCTATATAGAAATGTATTTATGACGATACAGAGTAAAGTCTAAAAATTATATGGGAAAAATAGTATGTGAAACACACGTAGTATCACGCATCCCATTATCGAGTAAAGTCCACGTAACGTACGGAACATCTGTCTAAAAAGATGTTCGGAGATGCACACGGGGTAGGAGTAAGAGGAGAGGGTAAGACGAGAGTGTGGTGAGCGTTAACGCTTTACGAGGGGTTTAGAATCACATCTCCATATTACGGGTACGGCTCTCTAATTAGTGTAATAGTCGCAACGAAGAGTAAGTGTAAATTACTCAATTACACGTACACGCACAGGCGTACACACACTCTTTTTACTCATTTACCTTTAGTGGCTCGTATCGCCTTGCATATTTCGATCCACGGGTGTCCGTAGGAACTGCAAACGTCACACACGTTATTAGTCGAGCTCGAGGATGGTTTTTGTTGACTAGCTTGATGCCCGGGTGTACTCGGCGACGAGGAGCCCTCTCTTTTTGATTTGCACGTGGTCGACGAGAAACGACGAGGGAAATCGATCGTGGAGGAAGGCGGCGGGGAGGCCGGCGCGCGGGTCTTGCGCGACGGCAACGTTGCTGAATTGTACGGCAAATTCGACGTGGGTTGACCGGTGGAGGGCGATCGTTCCGACGACGGCGACGACGATTTCGTCGTCGATCGGATCGACCGGCAGGATGGTGAGGACAGGCGCAGACACCGCAGCAGGTTGAGTCAATCGTTGACCAATCCTTGAGAAACGCTCATCAGCTGCTCCTTCAGAACGCGGAAGGACGGTCGCACTTCCGGACTGTGTGCCCAGCACTTACGCATCACCTGAAATTCGAATCGATTTATGATTCTGTACACCGTGAGACGCGCGATCGAGAACGGAAGGAAAAAACGCTAATTTACCTCGTATACTTCCTTGAAACATGCCTTAGGTCGTTCCAGGATGATTCCTCGCTGCACCCGCTCGACGACTTCCGTATTCTTTAGGCGACCGTAAGGCATCTTTCCGCACGTGAATACTTCCCACATAAGTACTCCGTATGCCCACACATCCGACTTCGAGCTAAAGCGCGTGTAGTTTAGCACTTCCGGCGGCGCCCATTTGATGGGAAATTTAGTGCCACCGCTACTGGTATACTGATCATCGAGTACGTACCTGGAAATATTCACAATCGCTTAAAGCTTCAATACTCACTTATGTATCTTCTGTTTTAATTAATCCTTCTAATTTCGTAAAATGTAAGGATAGGTATAAAATAAAGTGGCTTACCTAGCTAAACCAAAATCTGCAACTTTTACTACATTTTCCGATCCCACCAGACAGTTACGTGCTGCAAGATCTCTGTGTATATAGTTATGCCTCTCTAAATATGCCATTCCTTTGCAAACCTGCACGAAGAAATACAATTATCATGAAAAATTCAGAAAACCTCGTTTGTATTATCTTGACAGCCACACATTCTACCGTCTGCAGGACGGAATTTGCATTACCTGTATACACATATCTAACAAGAGGCCAACGTTTGCACCTAATGAGGTTTCGTGACGGCGGAGGTAGTTGAGGAGAGATCCATGTCGCATGTATTCCGTGACAATGTATATTGGCCTATCTTTACTGCAAACGCCGTATAGCTGGACTAGGTTTTGATGTTGCAGTTTTCTGGAATTTAAACGAATAAAACTCGTTATAATAAACGTATTTTAATTAGATCTACCGATATTACTTAGAGAACAAGTTGTACAGTTTTTTTTATTTAATTAAAGAACAATTCCAGTCGAGCGCTTGATTGTTCATCGAATGGCTCGATACGGAAACTAGATTGGAGACTTACGTCATTACTTTAGCTTCTTCTATAAAGTCGTCCTCGGACATGGTTCCCTCTTTCATCATCTTCACGGCGACGTCGATGGAGCCGCGCCACTTTCCTCTCCGCACGACTCCAAATTGACCGGACCCGAGCTCCTCCAGCAAATGTAATTCCGCCGGGTCAATCTCCCATTTGTCTGTGAAAAAGTCATCCGCCGTTATGTGACGTCGTATAGCCGAGAGAGACCGTTCCTATGTACTCCATGTGCGCGTTTTATATATTTCACACATATTAAGGAATAGAAGAAAGTTGCACATATACAAATTTTACGAACCGTGACTGAGGCCGGCGGTCGGGGGCACGGGACGATCGCAGGGGCTGGTCTTCAATCGACTGGCCAGACCGCCGCTGTTGTGTCTATGGTAATTAACCAGATCGGGAATGGAGCCGCAGCAGTGTTTTTCCGATAAATAAAATTCTCCGCGGGTATTCTGTTTGATGTGGTAATGCTTCACGTGGGGATGTGGCCTGTGGCAGAACGGAAAATCATAAATTATCGAAAAGCGAGGCGGCCGCTACGCCGAAGGGCGCGAGACAATTTAGAAGTTAAACCCAGTCGGCGGAAGCCACTTGTAATCGTCTCGATAGTATTAACTTACACTTTCGTGTAAAGAGAAAGCGTGTAAAGCCCTTTCGTCGAGGAGTTACGAACGACAAAACAGCCCTCCTTATCTTCTTGCTTCAGCAGCGACTCTGCGCGTTGTCTTGACATATCACCTACGTACCATCTACAACAGCAAGTGGAACCATTTTTTTTTTATCTTTATCACGTGCGAGTACCTTGCGATTTATGTGAAGTCTCTGCCAGAACTCTGTTCTGGTGGAAAAACGGTTGGCTGATAATTCGAAAAATGGGGAGAGGCAACAAGGCGTTATCGAATCCGCAAGATACTAAATTCAATGATTTGTAGGAAAAGAATATTATATACGGAGGACTTACTCGTATTTCTGTAGGCCCAACAGCTCCTTCTCTTTAACGTAGTTGCTGGGAATATAGCCGATCGATCTGCAATTAAATGCGCGCCGTATGACTTTCTGCAAACCCGTTTTTCACCGCGCGTATTTTGCCGCATAAGTAAACAATCCGGCTATTCACGAATAATCGTCGCTGATTATACAAGAGTACTACTGAGATTACTGTTTGCGCACCGTACAACCGATTATTTTTTCACGATTGAACGCCGGTTGATCGCCACCGCGACGTAAGCGTGAGATAAAAAAAAACTATAGATAAACGTCGCGGGTCGTTCGTCGTAAAGAAGTTTCGGAAGAGTAAAATATCGCGAAGCAATTTTTAAAGCTTGTTTTGGGAGGAATTATGTACCCATTCTCGTCCTTAACTTTCCACCAGTGCTCCTGGGAATCGTCCAAGACCTCGTACTCTGCACCCTGGACTCGTAAAAATAGAGACAATAAATATTCTGTGTTTAATTCAATATATTATACGCAATATTATATATTATAATAATTTGTAACTTTTTCTCCCTTTATAATATTTATAACTGCGCTTCGTCTTTACCTTCTCGAGAGACAAATCGCCGCCTTCGATGGCTCGGAAAGGATACAGTGCCACCACAACTTTCGCCCGCAGCATTATCTTTTCCTGCGAGACAAAATCAATTTACGTGGATTACGTAAAAAAAATCACCAAGAGCGAGGAAGTTTACATTTCAACGGAACGTGGACTTACCTTCGCTTTGGAGGATGGCGTGCCGGGTGTACCACCTGGCATTATCGGGGTCGAGGGCGTTCCTGTAAAAAAGAAAAAAAAAATAAATAAGAGCGAGCGGAAGATTTAGTATTATTTTGACGTGACATTTTGATCTCTTTAGGGGGCATTCTAGGTCTTATTGCACATATTTTCAAGA
>NW_020223776.1:0-2673 GCF_003070985.1 Temnothorax curvispinosus | reverse complement strand
AACAATGGGTTTAATTTTTTGTTAATAAACCAATTTTCTGAAAACCGATGCCATTTTTTTAGTTTTCTATACCAATGTGTTCAGAATGTTTTAAAACATTGAAAAATTACATTTTTATTTAAAAATATGTGTATATATTTCACCCGATGAGGATGATATAAAATTCTAAAAGAAAAACGGTGATTTATTCGATTTAATATGATTTAATAAATAAATAATTTTATATAAAATAAGTTTGTTGCGTCTAAATGTTCATACTCGGAACGCTTGAGTTAATTTGCTATTAATTTTCCATTTGATTGACATATAAGCACCGAACTATATGATGTAATTCCGCGCGTAGAGGACTTAAAAGCCAGTATTATGTATATATTGAGTACATACATAACCATAATCTTATTTAAAAAACCAAAAATTTAATATTTTGTAACTTTAATACATAACTGTTTGAATCACTAAAATTACTAAATTTTTTTCTAAGATTGCCTTTTATTTATATTTTATTTATAACAATAAATACCTGAATGTCTTTATGCTCAGCTAATAGCATTAATAGATAGGTTAAATTTAACGCCGTAGTATCATGACCCTGTAATCACATATACCTTATTAGTATACGTTCAAATAATTTATAAAACAAGAAAATTTAGAAATACGTACAGCAAACATAAAACCATCAATTTGCTCCTTGACATCTAAATCAGTTAGACGACCTTCTCGATTGTCTGCTATTAGATGATCCAACAATGAAAGTTGGATCCGTTTTCCATTCGCCTCTGTGTCATTTGTGTCTGTCGATGTGATACTTCTTCTCAATAATCGACCGTTGGTGCGTTCATGATACAGTTTTCTTTCCGCAATAATCTACGTGTATATAAAATCAACACTTTTTTAATAATATTAATATACCAACCACACTAACAAAAAATAAAATAACATTTTTACATACGTGGTTAGTAAATCCATGTAATATTCTTAGAATCTCTGCCTGTTCTTTGCCTTTTGATGTTAACGAGAATATCCAGTCGTTGTGCAACCACTGCCTCAGTAACCTAAACCATAATTACTAAATAATAATCTCATTATAATTATTTATTTATTATTATATTCATAAATTACCTATAAATAAAAAGTTCGCAAATCCGATGAACAGCTTTTCGATATTTTTGCTGGAATTCATCGAGGTCACGTAGAGAAGTACCCATTAAAGTTTCTAAAAAAAAATTTGTAAAAATACAATAATGTTATTGTACATGTTTAGATTTTGAATAAAATGTGTATGTAGTACCGCATATTGCATTCAACGTATGTTCACTAACAAACGGTACTAAATCTTTTACAACTGTGCCTCCTGTATTTTTCAAAGACATTGTCATGTTTTCACCCTCCTTGATCAAAATCTCAGCATGTTGCTGCAAAATATTATAATGAAATGTGGAAGTTAATGTTCTCCGTATTGAATGCCATTTTGCGCCTGAAACATAAACAATAGACATTTCATAGACAAGAAAATTTTTTTGTAACTAAAAGATATTTTTTTAATTATTATTATGTACTTTACCTTCATTAATCAAAATACCATTGCCCATCCATGGACGTAGAATATCATAAAAGAAGTTCTTTTTGATGTGCTGCGTGCTGCTTAATATTGTCTGAAATCATAGAAAATATTCAATTAATTTAGATGCAATGTGAATAATTCATTAGTTTATTTGGAAATTGTCTTATTTAATTATGATCTCTATAAGACTATAAATAAATATGTTTCCGCAAAATAAAACTAAGCAAAATCACACCTAAATACCTAAATCGCTGGTGTATGAACTATAAGAACATTAACAGAAAATTGAATTTTTTTAATATTTTATTACCTTTAAATCATCCGGATGACGAATCAATACAAAGGGGATAGAGAATCCCCAAAGTTTAACAATAGGATAGTACTGGTTAATTAGATTCATCAGTAACTTCCATTGTTTCTCTAAAAAAATGTATATAATACGAATATACAGAAATATATTATAAACATTGATACAAAAATACATGGTTGACTTTATTGTCGTGTAATATATTTTGTCGTTTCTCAATTTCAATAATTAAGAAAATAAATTACGTTAAAAATAATTGATAAACGTAAATAATTATTGCAAGTAATTAGCATACGACAATATTGATAGTAATATATCTTAAACGGTTGAAATGTTTGTAAATATTACTTTTGCGTATGGCTGTAATATGTATACAAATTAAAGAAAACGTTTAATTTATGCAAATTTATGAAAAACTTGAACTTACCTCGTGGGCCTATATATTGCAGTAGATTCCCAAAAATCGGATAACCTGATGGGCCTGGTATAAGATTGATCAATCGCCCATTTCTTCCATAATGTATATAATAATGATACCCCAATACGATAAGTATGAATAATACAGTAATGATGTAAAGAAAACACATTGTTGCTCTGCAAAAAAGATATGTAGTTGCATATTACAAATTGCATAATTTTGCTTCCTCATAGAGGAAGCTTTGTTTTCGTAAAAAAAAGTTTTTTTTTTTAGTTGCCGCTGCCAATGTGTTCCGAATGTTGTAAAACGTCGAAAAATTGCATTTAAAAAAATGTCCGTATGTGTGTGTGTGTGTGTGTGTGTGTGTGTGTGTGTGTGTGTGTGTGT
>NW_020223775.1:0-3296 GCF_003070985.1 Temnothorax curvispinosus | reverse complement strand
TACCCCTATTTCATATACATTTAATACTTTAAGATTAGATTGAATTACCGATGTCTGCTTAAAAAGTGTATAAGGTGTACATGTAATTGAATTTTTTGACGATCGGTGAAAGAATTACCAATTTCTGCTTAAAAAGTGTATAGAGTATCATTAAAATAAAGTTGTTTTGAATTTTGCGAGGGTTAATGAAAAGGTTATCGATTTTTGCTTAAAAAAAGGTCAACACATAAGATTGATTATAAAATGACATATAATAAATTGATGTTCGTGGGAAAAAGGTCAATCAATATCAATATCAATTGAACATAAATGTATCAAAATGTTGAAGTCGTTATAGCGCGATGCTAATTGTTTTTCTTTATATTTTTCTATTTTTTTTAACTCCGCCTTGGACGGTTCCAAGCCCGGCCTGAGAAAGGAGGAGGGTTGGAGTGGGCAATCTTAGTACCCACTCCGTAAAACTAATTATATAATTTTAATATTGCTTAAATATTGTTTAAATATTGTTTAAATATTGTTTAAAAACATACAAACAGCAATATTTTAAAGAATTATAATTTAATTAAGAGTTTGAAGCAATTACATTTTCAGAAAAATACTTTTTTTTATAAAACTATAATTAAAATTTACAAAATCCATTCACCGATCGTATTGCCAAATTCAACACCAATCTATCTTTAATGATACTCTATCTATAAAAAAAAATGTGCAAGTAGAAACCTGCACATTGTTTTTAAGTGTGCATGTAGAAACTTGCACATTGCTTCCTCATAGTTTTTAAGTGTGCAAGTAGAAACCTTCGCTCACAAAGCTTCCTCTATGAGGAAGCCAAAACAAATAAATACTAATAATTATACATTGAATAAAATAAAAGCTTCCTCATAAAGGAACTTTGTGAACAAAGGTTTCTACTTGCACACTTAAAAACTACGAGGAAGCAATGTGCAAGTTTCTACTTGCACACTTAAAAACAATGTGCAGGTTTCTACTTGCACACTTAAAAACTAAAAGAAACCAATGTGCAAGTTTCTACTTGCACACTTAAAAACTATGAGAAAGCAATGTACAAGTTCCTACTTGTTTGATCAGCGATCGCGGCGTTTATATCTTCTTTTACTTATATCTTCAATTAGTCAAATAAACAAAAAAGGATATCTATATACATTTAGAACAGAAATGTGCGTAAGATTATGAATGTGTGGAATATTTATTCAAGCAGAATATAAAATCAAATTCAGTTTTATGATTCAATTCTTTTCAAGTGTTTATGACAGTATAATAATTCATTTTTTGTCAAACAGCAAGTTAAGCGCTGAATACTGCACTTTTTGTGATCTGTATCATCTTGGAAGATTTCTTCCTCTTTTTGTTATAATTTCTATAAGTACTGCTTTCTAATTGCGAAACACAATGGAATGACGTAGTGCAAAGTAGATAGATCTATCCATTTAGTCGTTTATTGTTAAATCGTGAAACGAGTAGGTCTACCTATAGATACTAAA
The DNA here is from genome assembly GCF_003070985.1 of Temnothorax curvispinosus. NCBI lineage: Eukaryota > Metazoa > Arthropoda > Insecta > Hymenoptera > Formicidae > Temnothorax > Temnothorax curvispinosus. Next base: position 1,794 of record NW_020223775.1, on the reverse strand, counting down.
CGGCAAAGTGTTAAGATGCATATAAATACTGATCAAGCAATATCTTAAATTCAAAGCACAAGTTATTTTTTTGTAAGCATTTAATGATGCGTGCACGCGCGTATCCGTGTGTGTGTCTGCTTATGAATATAACTAAAATTTTATTCCAACTAAAAGGGCAAAAAGTATCAAATAATTTTCCTTTATGGACAATAACATAATTAGTGGAGACAAATTAGACAAAAAAAGTGCGTTATCTCGGAACCGGTTAAAACTACTCGAATTTAAACTTTTTTTTTTAATGTAGGTAATTAAAAACACTACAATGTTTATGGGTTAAAAATTGACGCTAATTGTTTATTTAATAAATTTTTATTTAATAATTATTTAATAAATTAAAGAATTTGTTGCTCGGCTCTTTTCGGTCTTAAAATATTCTATGGACCGTGCCCTATCAGAATATATATGCAACTTAGGATTTTGTTGCTCGCTCCTAACTGCAAATAAACAAATTAGTTATCTCCGCGTTGATCGTTATCTACGACTTCGATGGCTAAAAACTAATTAAAAGAATTTGTTGCTCGGGTCTTTTTGTTATTTGAATATTTTATGGACCGTGCCTTATCAGAATATGCAACTTACGATTTTGTTGCTCGCCCCTAACTGCAAATAAACAAATTATTTATCTCCGCGTCGACCGTTACCTACGACTTCGATGACTAAAAACTAACTAAAAGAATTTGTTGCTCGGGTCTTTTTGTTATTTAAATATTCTATGGACCGTGCCCTACCAGAATATGCAACGTATGATTTTGTTTTTAATTACCTACATTAAAAAAAAAACGTTCAAATCCGAGTAGTTTTAACCGGTATAAAAACGAGATAAAAACCGAGATAAAAACCTAATTTGCTTCCACTAAATAAAATAGATATGTTAATATTTTCTAAAAGAATATTATAAATTTGTTTCTAAAAACATGCTACTCAAATCTATTTTACACGCGTTTATCATACCCAATTTATAATATCTAATGATATTATCAGCATTGGTTTAACTGTAACTTTTTAGTTGAAAGAAATCTTTAATCTGTACACAGATGACTTCGAAATTCTGCGATTTTTGAGAGTTTGCAAATTTAATCTTGAGAAAACCAAGATCAGGATTCGAAACCATTCCAAACAACGATTCGACTTACCAGAATGGTACATGAATAAAGATCCATTTCTTCCAGAACTGCAAGAGCTGCTTGATATGGGGTAACGATCACTATTTCGGAGTATGTAAGAGTTTATTGGAGTTCGTGGTTTCGTGAAATTTTGCAGTGAACCTTTTACGTAACCTAGATCGACACATGATAAAGCGTTTTATTTTATATAATTAAAAAAAATTTCTCTTTTCTACTCCACTATTATTATCTTACATCTTACACACAACGCATTGCGGATTATCCGATTATAGTAGAATAAAATTTCATAAATTTTCGAGAAATCTGAAATGCTTTATTTACGTTTAGTTTTTGTTTGCCTCTGCGGAATCCGGATGATCAAGGAAGATTAGTTATTTTTGTGCGCATCAAACATGACCCGAGAAGACATGAAATATCAAACCTGGCTAAGGTCAATATAAAACTATACTTGAACGATTTATATCGAATGTCGTCATCAAGACGACATATTTTCAATTCGTATATTGTTTCTCGACGAACAATCTTTTTAGATCTTTTTGATGGCGCTAGAAACGGCGATGAAATATTATCCCGCGGCATCCATATATGGCTACACATTGTTCATAGATGTGGCCAATACAACTGTACG